>NC_136529.1:26936768-26981768 GCF_910591455.1 Pholis gunnellus
CCTGCGTGCCGTAAATAGTTTTTGTGTGATTCAGAGGGGAATCTGAGCTGATGACAATCATTAACAAGAACTGTATATTCTTCTCGCTGATGGCCACATTTGCTCATGTTGCTCACTATTAAATTGAGACTGTTTCATTAGACCTTTCTGGCTGTTTCTCTCTGAAATTTCATTTTTGTTGTTCCATAAATGTAATATTTATTCAGGGAGTGCAGTTAGTGACAGTGTGGGCTCCTTGGTAACGCAGCTCTGACAGCTTGATGGAGTTAGCAGCTGGGGGCGGGGCTTAGCAAAGGGTCAATTTGTGATTTTTACGTTTTCATCTGGACGGAGATTTCATTTTTCAGAACCACAGGGGAGAGAAACGCCGTTAACAAAAGCCCCACATGTCCGCGTGGACTTGGCCTCAGGCCTTTGTGATCTATATTTTCACAGATGACAGGAAATGATGGGAGAGAGATGGAGAATGATTGTCACCTTAACCTCGAAGGTACTGCCAAACATAAATAGGTAGATGGATGGAAAGATAGAACCGTCACCTTTTTTCTGCTTACATCATCGTCTTGCATTGTGTGTGCGCTCAAAAGGACACGACCACTGTGTAATGCATTTATAAGTAGCTTCGCCACCGCTGTGTAACAGTTGTTTGATCAAAACGTCATTCCCCTGCTGAAGGACAGATTATGGATAAGTGTGTGTGTGTGTGTGTGTGTGTGTCCAGAGAGAGAATGTTCGTGCAGGCAACACTCATCTATCATGCAGACGATGTGGGGAAATTTAAGGGTACAAATAACAATGGCCTGCGTGATTTGCATGAAAGACGGACGGAGGGGGGGATGAGGCGGAAAAGAGAATGAGAGAGGACAAAAAGACAAATGAAAAGAGACACAGAGAGAGAGAGAGAGAGAGAGAGAGAGAGAGAGAGAGAGAGAGAGAGAGAGAGAGAGAGAGAGAGAGAGAGAGAGAGAGAGAGAGAGAGACCTGAGAGGGAAAACCATACGAGGGGAAACAGATAAAAACAGAGGAGAGTGTGAAGGAGAAAGATAGAAGTACCGGTTTCTCGTCGCTATCAGCAGAAGGAGGAGATCCCATTAATCAGGAGAGGAGAAGATCAAATAACGTGCCGGTTAGCGGAGAGCAAGCCGGCGATTGTACGCGTGTGTAATAGACTGAGTGTGATTTAGCTCCAAACCCCAAAAAGCTCTTTTAATAAGGCTTAGTTGTGTTATCGCTGATGGACGGGGAGGACGAGTGAGAAGACAGGGAAAGGAGGAGGAGGAGGCGGAGGAGGAGACAGGAGAAGATAAAAGAGGAGGAGAGGACTTTACACTGAAGGTATCACTGGCAACATCCATCATCAGTTTGTTTATTTCTCGGCATTAGTATAATTATTAAATGAGACTATTAGTGAGAAAATAAGCCAACTTTACACAACCTTAGTAGATATTTTACTCAAACAATTATCTTTTCCTGAACCTAAAGTTGTTTCCTGTGGAAACCAAAGTTTATTTTGAAAAGACTGCTCAACAAATAGCAATAGTAATCTTTCAGTTTGTTCCCAACGAGAAGTCAATGTTAATGTTTCTGTGGTTATTTGAACCCAAACAACGATCTTTTCCTAAACCTCACCGGGTAGTTTTGTTGCCTGAAACAAACTAAGTTCGTCGTGAAGACGAGGGAACTTTGAAAATAGTGCATGCAGTTAACGAGTGGAAATTGACACGTGTTGCTAAACTTTTCTTCAACAAAAGCAAGAAAAATGAAGAGAAATCATCCGACCCGTGGTGTGAGGATACGTTGATGGACTCCACATCACCCGTGTTAGACAGACAGATCTCATCTGTTCACAGTTATCGTGACGATCATTTTTCCGATGACATATCGACGTCTGAAAATGCCACATGCTGCACTTTCGGCTGAAAAGGTCGCAGGATTGATCGTACGTCAAACGGCGCAGAAGTCACAACTGCTCACTCAATACGAAGTCACCTCGCTGAAGGCAAACCAAGCAAACTGCTTAATACACACACACACACACACACACACACACACACACACACACACACACACACACACACACACACACACACACACACACACACACTGTCAGGACTAAAGAACCCGTCAGTGATGGAGATTCCCGGGCATGGAAGAGTCACCAGAGGGCATCTTGTGCTTGTTTGAGTGGTCGCGGGTTGTTAAAGATGCATGATAGCTTATTGTCACGAGGAGGATGAAATGGTGTTAACTGTAGAATATAATACTAAAGCGAACCCACACAGAGCATGTCTGATGTTTTCCTCAGCCGATACGATGACGTCTCGGCTTTGAGCTGAGCTCTGACTCTGACCCCCCCAACGACCCAGCGGAGAGGGCGACTCAGACCGCTCGCCACGTGGAGGTTTAGCCTCGGGCACATGTTTCATCGTGTTCGTCCTCTGTAAAGTGTCCTCAGCGAGACGGCGTCTTGTGTCCGTGCGTTTCCTGAATGTTTGTGCCGGAGACACGACGCCAGAAGGAATAGTTCCAATGTGTGAATATTTGAATCAGCGATCGGTTTGAGAGAAAGAAAGATGAAATGTATTCAATTAATTCCTATATGTATACTTTATACTTTATGTGGCATTTTAATTCCTGTTCAAGTTTGTACCAATTTGCTGTAAAACATTTTTCACACTTGAATTGTAAATCCTGTTAATTTTTAAGATTTTTTCCAAGTTTCTGGTGCACGATTTATTATTTTTATAATAAATAACAAGTCAGTAAATTAATAAGTATGTATTTTTAGTTATATTTTGTTTTACAATGTTAGGAAAGCAACGTTTAAGCCAAGCCTTTGTCTTTCACATATAAAAGTAAATATATATATATATATATATGGTTGTGCAACTTAAAACATGTACAATAAGCTGCTTCTTTGAGTTTATTCAACTTTTCAAACAAATTTTGCGCTCGTCTAATATTTCACATTGACTTATAGTTGACATAATGTGCACACAGTTTAAAATGTTAATTTGGTGGAACTTATTTTTAGTTTTTTTTACCTCTGAGGTCGAGCTGGCTCAGCTTTGAAACAGGAAGTTGTCTCAACCCTCTGCTGTTGTTGGTGAAGTCGTTCTTTTTTATTCAAAGCAAGCCGAACACAACAGTTGTCATCCCAACAAATCTCTTCTTAAAAAATATTATTCTTCCAAAATTGTTTGCAATCAATTCAGCTGCTTTTATAAAACAACAACAAAAGTATGTATGTCGGGTTGTTTGGTTGATCAAACGTTTTTGTATTAAAGACCATTTTGATCGATCTCTTTTTTCAGGGTTCCAGTGAGAATCAGCTTATTGACACACAGATTACTTCACAGGTTGGATGACCCATATGACCGACCGCATGCCATCACAGTTAAAGAAACCGGTCGGAGACGGGACACAATCAGTTTCTTTTGTGAAAATCTCAGATTTGTTAAACTATTCAACCGGACCTGTTTCCCTAAAGAGGTTTTGCGACCGTATAATAACGTAGTATACTATTGAGAAAGGCCGGTCGTCTTTCCCGACCTCACGAGGACATTTGTCAGGATCATTTAATTAAACATAGGTTTAGTATTGCAATATTTGACAGACTAAAGAAACAATGGCTTGAATGGATGCAACTTGATACCATCTTTCATTAGGCTCCGCGCTGCCTGGTGGACAGCCGGAGTTTATAGCGAGACGCTTTACGCTCAGAGAGTTCAGTAAACTGATCTCGATCCCCGTTAAAGGTGGAGTCAGCAATCCTGGAGAAAGATCGTCGATGTTTGAACTCAACACTAAAACGAATACCTGCCTCCAGATTAACCGTCCCTCTCGCTCTGATTGGCTGGAAAAGAGTTTGTTTCTCATTTACAGAGCCGCGGCTGTTTTTACGGACACCAGATTATCTTTCAGTTTACACACGAGAGACACAGCTAGTGTGGCCCGCGAGGAAGTATTCGCTACATTTGATTACATTACAATCACTGACTGCACTTCTAAATGTCTGACAAACGGAGAAATGCCTTTTTTTTACCACGTATTTTTGTCAGTTACAGTCTAAACAAGTTGAAATTACAAAATCCTTAAAGCCTCTAAAACTAACAATGAATTTAATCTGAGATTAGTACTAATCATCGTTTAGCAAAGCTAGGTTTAACATTTTAAGGTTTAAAATGAAGCTCTGTTGCACAATTAAAAACTGATCTCTGTTTAGTAAATCCAAGTTAAAACTAAATTAAATAGAGTTTAATTAATATGGAGTTGCTTGCTTACCCAAATTAAAATAAATAAATACATTTGCGTGTCCATTAAATGAGCCTCATGTTACTCATGATGGCTCAACAGAGAAGCTCTAGTTTCTACTTCTTTGGGGAAAAAAACATAATAATGGAGCCATATTCCCAAATAATCATAAAACTAGGTTGAGTTTTTCGTCGAGGAGAGTTTATTATTGACATTTTGCTAAATCCATCTAAAAAAAGGAAGCAGGTTTAAAAGTTAAACCTCCTCAAAGCGAAAGTTTAGAATCAAAACTGGGGCAGATTTTAAATTGCTTTTAAAGAGATTAAAAAGATTTAAAGAGAGATTATAAAGAGTTAAAAAGTTTTGGTGCAACAGAATTAAAGTAAAAACTAAACTGGCGTTTAAAATGGAATCGTCTTTAACTTTAAGATGGTTTAAAATTTGGTGCAACACGATTCAAAGTTCAACCATGATTTATATCGGCTGTATGATTATAAAATGTCTGACTTTGGTGACTCCTCACAGTCAAAAACGCCTCTACATATATACATATATATATATATTTACTGTAATGCTGAAATTTGTCACCAGTCTGCACCGAAGCTACAGAATCACCATCTCCACCGCTGTAAAGCTGCTGATTTCACGGAGCTCCTGCTACAACAGCAGAATGCCGCTGTGTAGGTTTAGGTATTGATCTGTATTGTGAGGTTCACGGGAGAAGAAGAACACACGTAACCGACGGGACATATTTTAGTGTCAAATATCACACAATGCAGTGCATTATGGGTCCTAATCTTATTTGTAGTCGGGTGTATCTGTAAATTGTAATCGTGTTAATGTGATTTTTGTGGACCCCTGGAAGAAAAGCCGATACCTTGGCATTTTTCTAATGAGAAAACGCACACAACAAAAAAAGCCCTCACTAAATTAGCAGTGGCAACCTGTGTGTGTGTGTGTGTGTGTGTGTGTGTGTGTGTGTGTGTGTAATGTAGAAGGCATGTAGCCGTAGGTTAGCAGTGGGCGAGAGCGGTAACGCTGCTTCAGTCATAATAGGATCTGACGATGACTCATGCACAGCAAAAACAACACAACGCTCCTCTTCTCTTCCTCCTCATCTCCTCTTCCTCTCTCATCTCAATCTCCCTCATTTCGCTCTCCTCTGACTCCTTTTACTTTCTCTCTCCGTCTTCTCTCCTTCGTCGTCTCTCCTTCCTCCTCGTCCTTATCTCGTCAGGCATCGTTCCCTCTCATGCGTCTTAACTCCACTTGCTTTACTTTGCTTTTTTTTCCTCTTCTTTTTTTTTATCCTCTCTCGTGTTTCCCGTCTTCTTCCCGTCTCCTCTCTTCTTCCCACATTTCTGCAGCTTTCCTCTCCCGTGGCAGCTCATTCTGCCTTCCTCATATGGTATTTCCTCTTCTCCATTTTTATTAGTTGATCCCTACATTATGATTCTTTTCTATTTTCTTACTCCTTTTATTTTCTTTCCTTTTGTCTTCTTGTCTCTTCCCCCTTTAAATATCTTACCTCTTCTCTTCGATCATCCTCAGTATAATTACTTTACTGCTGTTCTCCGGCAAGTTTCTGATCAAACTTTTGTCCCTTTATATATTATGATAAATACGACGTATATACATTCCGAACCTGCCGCCCCTCCGCTCTGATGATGGTGAAGTTATCCAGGCTGACCTCTTCATCAGGAACAGGAGTCTTTCAGCCAGGTCTC
Source organism: Pholis gunnellus (assembly GCF_910591455.1). NCBI lineage: Eukaryota > Metazoa > Chordata > Actinopteri > Perciformes > Pholidae > Pholis > Pholis gunnellus. Next base: position 26,942,750 of record NC_136529.1, read on the forward strand.
GGTCGGGGCGATGATGCAACCCACTCGGCACTCGGCATGCAGGGTGTCCATCTCGCTCCAAAGAGTTGCACATTTGCCCCCACAGCAGAGGGAAGAGGGGTCATTGATGGGACAGCATCTGCAGCCACACCTCACCTCATCTTCCCTGTTCCCTCCGGCTTGTGTAGGATGTCAGCCGGGATTACATCCGATGGTTTTAGGCTTTGAGGGACGGAGAAAGAAGAGATTTGTTTTTGCAGGACGTTAAAGATCACATGATCTGTAAGATGATTATTTTTCCGATGTTGGCCATGTTAGCCATGATAGTGGTTAGCAGACTTACACAAAACGTGGACAAACTTACAAGAAGTTTGACAAAAAACTCGGACTGGAGTAAAGGGTTCGTGTATTCGTCCTGAACCTTTCGGTAGAGGACGTCGGGTTCGGTGTGTGACGCTCTGTGAACCAGCCAGCAGTTTATGTTTACTACGCGCACGCACAGAACAGAACCTTTAGAGCGTGAGTTACCTGGAAAGTTTTGGCAGCGCGCCAGTTGTCGGCATTTATTATGCCCTTAATTATGCCTAACTGTAAGCTTGAGTGCGATAACTTTGACAGTAAGAATTATGTACAATTATGGACTATGGCACTGTTCAATGTTTGCATTTTTTCTTTTTTAAATGAAAAAGAAATGAAATATTATTATTAAATTGTTTTCCCTGCTGTGCTGAAAACATAGTGGACCCCAAACCGGGAAAACGTACCAAAAGGTGAATTCTGTGTACCGTTCCACCTCTAGTACAGACTGTGTTGCACATTACACACACTGAAACATACAATGTATCCAGTGTGACTAATTGCAACAGGGAGGTTTATTGAAGCCGCCAAACTCTGTATAGACTCCCCTGTAGACTCCAGCTGCAGTCGGTTCCCAACGACGTCCCCGCTGCTGCTTTTCATGAAGCGCTTCACAACCCCCGTCTCTGATTGGTCGACTCCTTCTCCAACGCGCGCATGAGCGTACACCACTGGACATAATTGGATCGCTCAACAAATCTGTTGACGTGGGGGTTGATTCAGAGGTCTGGGACCAGCCTACGGGTCAGTCGCTTTGTGTCATCCACTCTTACCGTTTCAACTGGGCTTAAGTCAAAAACCATTGCATTGGTTATATCACAGTACAGCACCATCTAACACAATCATTAAGCACAATTACATAAAGATCAGTCAATCACCGGCTCTTGTTTGTATCTTAATATAGCGAATACACAAACTGCACACACACACACACAGAGGACTGAGTGCTGCTCACCTGTATCTTTTCTCAGTCAGACTTGTTATACATTGGAGGCCGAACCGCCTCAGATTGTTTTTCACCTCGTAGACCCTCACACACGTGCTCGGTTGATGTAACCGTACTGAACCGACCCGGCGCCCTGTCTCTCCGCCTCGCTCTTGATTAAAGTCTGTTGTGCTTGTCCCGGCTCGATTGCTTTCCGAGGCACTCCTCCGTGTGACCGAGCTGCACACCTTCAACAGCCTCTTGCAGAAAGAGCGACTGCAATTTTGTTGATTCATATTGTCGAAATCTCACAAACGCGGTGGTCTCGTCAAGTTTTTCCTCTTTCCTTATTTACCAGGGAAAAAGGAAAAATGCACGTTTTGTCGAGGTGTGTGGTTTCCCTCGGCCAAAACTGAGATTTATGAGCCACAGAATGTTCTTTTTGTCTGTGCGTGACCCAGAAGGTAGATTTTTTTTAAAATGCGGTGTAAAGCATTGTTCCTTGGTGAAAGACTCCTCATCCAGGGGCCTGGGTTTTATCGTTCCTCTCTCCATTTGTTTTTGCAGGTATGTCAAGTCTTTTGATGGTGTAGACTGAAGCCTGCAGAAGTCCCTCATTTCCTGTCTCACCAAGGTTATCAATCTATCTCCCAACTTCATCTCTTGTCCTCTGCTTTTGTCTGAGCAGCTCCCGCATTTTTTGTCTTTCTTTTTCCTGCCTTTTGCCTCTTTGACATCACAGCCGGCCTCATTCTAACTTTATTTCTTTGTTTTTACATTTAAAAAAAAGGATTTAGGGCTTTAGCTCCTTCAGCTCATTGTCCTGAGTGAGTATACCTAATATCAAGTTAATCTGATCAACTCACTCAGTTAAATAAGAGAGTTTCAGGCAACATAGATTACTTAGTTAAATCAACTTCTTAAATGTGTGGCCCCTGGAAAAATGCATTGGCGACCCCACACAGCCAACATAGACTGTGGGAGAAGACACACTTTGTTTATGCCCATTTTTAGAACTTGATTTTGTAAATATACTGTACATGTCTGGACTGAAGAGTGACAGAGAAAAACAGGGGTGACATGTGACAAAGGTTCTTGATCAGATTCAAACCCACTACTTCGAGGTAACATGGTTACATGGCACACCTGCAAGACCACCTAAGACTCTATAACAAAATCACAGTGTCATCGTTGCTGTACCTCAGCCCCATCCTCCGCTCTTTGAATTTCCTTGGCGCTTTAACACACACAAACTCCATATCTCAATCTCTTTTTTTTTCTTTCTATTTCTACTGAATATGGATAACACCCCCCCCAATGCCCTTGGTCTGCATCTCCCTCCCTTTCGCACAAACACACACATTCAATCTACTGCTCCGACACCTCATATATATCTGTGTGCTTTTCAGGCTATCTGCATCTTTGCTGTCATTATCTGCCCGCAGAGGCAATCATTTGTCTTGTGCAGGGAGCTTCATCTGCGCTCCTGTTCATTCGTCCTCACTGTGTCCTAAATTTAAATTGCTACATGCCCTGCTGCACCGTCAACCGCTGCCCTTGCTGTACCCTTCTGTACCCTTTCTATTTCATAGAAATGCTTGACGCCAAAAAGTTCTGATGATTCCCTGAGAGGACCTGCCCACCGGGGAACTGCTCCATGAACTACATACCGCCTAGGGCTGTTTTTCTGTTCCGCCAATGAGAACACGTAAGCTGGTGCGACGCTGCTCGCACACATCTCCAGCTGGCTAGTTTGCTAAGTTCGTTATAAGCTTTTTAAAAGTAATAAGAATAAAAAATAAACTCTGTTACATGCCCAATCATATAAACACAAGCAACATAGCTTTCACGGTTAGTCTTTCTGTTACTGGGGTTTAGCATTCGTGCTACAGGGTTATCCTCTGTTCTCCTGGGTTAACTTTTGCGCTACTGGATTAGCTGTCATGCTACTAGGTTAGCCTATGTGCTACTGGGTTAGCCATTTTACTGCTGGGTTAGTGCTCATGCTGCTTGGTTAGCCTCTGTGTTACTGGGTTAGCCCAATTTCTACTGGGTTAGCCTTTGTGCTAAGTGGTTAGCAGAGCAGCGACTCTTACTCGTTTTTGGCTCAGTGGGTGTGTGCTTATGACTTATGTGCTCATGATTTACTTCTGGACTTCACTGTTGGTCCAGTTCTCCGTGTTTTCTCCCATTTCTTTCCTTACGAGCTGTTGTTTTTGTTGTCTGTTGTTTACACTAGTACACTAGTAAACAGGTTTTTAAAAATGGTGGTTGCCCGTGCTGCATTGGCTCATGTGATCTATTCTGGTTAAATATGTTCCACTCTATCACTCTCGTCCACTCTTATATACCATCCACTGTCCTCTTTACAGCAAATTACATGGTTACCGAATTGTAGATGCAAAGCGTCTCTAATGCATCCGGTCTGACGAGTTACTCACCGTTGAGTGAATGCTGTTGAAGGCTGCTGATTTAATGACGGTGAGGATGGTTTATGAACGTATTGGTGGCTGCAGATTTTAAAGATGGTGGTGACGAGAAGTGGTTGATGAAGGCCCGGAAGACTAAACTGAAATACTTCAGGGATGAGGATTATCATTGATTGTCCATCATTAACAAAAGATTTCCTCTCTTTCTACTCTCTTTTTGGCGTGTGCCCTCTGTCCATCTCATATTAGGTAAGACCGTACTCTGCTTTATGGTCTGTTTGACTCTAAATGGACCATCACTTACCAAATGAACATCATGCTGTATTGAAGAAGACTTGAAACTAGAGATTGAGACCATAAACTCATGTTTACAATGTTTACTGAGGTAATAAATCAAGAGAGAAGTAGAGTCATTTTCTCATAGACTTCTATACAATCTGACTTCTTGCAACCAGAGGAGTCGCCCCCTGGTGGACATTAGAGAGAATACAAGTTTTAAGACAATCTTGCATTGGCTTCACTTGTCAGGAGGATGCTGCCTGGAACAAATTAGCAATTCGTGAACATGATTTCTAGGAGACAGGGTCTCTACTGTCTACATATTCTGTCTACATATTCTGCAATACCTCCATCATTGTCTTTTATTTCCACTGTGAAGTATCGACAGTCTCAAATGTAAAACTAGTATGAACATCAGACAGCCAGTCAAGGATACGTGTAACTCTACTCCACTAAATGTTTATTAGACAAGCAATAAACTGCTTAATCTTAAAGGTTAACCATTGACTTTTATCTATCCTGGTTTCCACAGTTTTGTGACATAGTTTGTAACATAGATGTTTGGTGAATGAGAATGTGGAAGACCTATTTATTGCTACGTATCCACTCTTCTGCTATACCCACTCCATTACACTCCAAAACCCTACTGCAAGTTCCACTACATAAGCCAGAGCTCAGCAATATCACAGCGGATAAGAGCATTGAGTGTGTGCGCAGTGGCGACGGTGGGGTAAAGGTGGGGGCGAGTAGTGCCGGAGAGAGATGAGGGAAAAGGAATGAGCTCGAGATGGAGCGAGTAAAAGAAAGAAAGTCGTAAGGGAGCGAGTGTGAAAGTCGTAAGGGAGCGAGTGTGAGATGGAATAGGAAAAAAAGAAAAGATAATTGAATCTTAAAATGCCCTTTTTATCGATCCACTTGCAGAATGATACAGCTGCATTTCGATGCGGCAGAATTACATCAGCCTTCCTCTCCCCCGATAAAGACAAGAAAACAACATCTATGAAAACTATGAAATAATAATAAAAAACAGAGCAGAAGGAGAGAAAGATATCAAAAGCAGGCGACACATCAGAGGATGGAGGGAATGTGTTTTCACTCCCCCTCAGCAGCTTTAGGCAAGGGGCCAATGAGCAGGGAATTTATCCCCAAATCTCCACTGGTGCTGCAGTTTGCCACCAGTACCAGAGTGTTGTTTCAATGGGTAGCTTTCTGTTGTGGACTCTTAATTTGGACTGTTAATGCATCAGTACGTGCCAGATAAAGTGCTTGTTAGAAGGGCGACAAACATTGTCTGTCTTTATATAATTATAGACACTAATATACAATTTCTTTAAGATTTCAACAATCTGACATTCACGTCCACTTCACTAAAGCAGTTGGTAAGTAAGCCGGGCTTAGTGGTTCTCAACCTTTGGTAACAAAAGGCCCACTTCTGAGTGTTAAAACAACGACCACCTTCTCAAATACACGAGGAGAATAGACGACCAGGGCTGCAAATATGTGTCAAAAAGAAATATTCTGCTCACCCATCACTTCCTGCCATTATGAATCCAACTTTAATGTATTTAGGGTCCAAATTTCCTCACCACACGCTTGGAGCTTTTAATGGCACATCACATTTCCGTTAAAAAATGTATCCATTTCACTGCATCTGAGGGAACATTAGCGAGCTAAAAGAGGACAAACTAATTTATTCAAATTACGCATTTTATTTTTGGTTTGACGTTTTGTTATTTATCTACGTATTTGTCAGCAGGCTACCGCCACGGCCCACTAGGTGGCTCTCTGAAGCCCACTGGTTGAGATTAGCTGCTCTGGCACTTTTAGTCTGACAAAACGAGCAGGAAAGTGAGTGCCGTTACTCGATACGGCATTCCTATGAAAGCTGCTCAGTGGTGCATGAAGCAAAAGAATCCATTGGGGGCCATAGAGCAGGTGCATTAGTGTTTCCTTTAACCCGGCCTCCCAGCGCTCGGTCCAACCTCGTTCTCATCCCTCTTGCGTTACACCTATATTTAAGTGATTATTGCTCTGTATGTTGGCAGAATTTCTACTTTGACTTTGATTGTCATGAATCTGCTTTCCATTGTTGTCACAGAACACATTGTACCAGATAGTTATTTCAAATTATATACCCCACCTTTAAGCCATCAATGCTTTTAGACTCAAATTTACCAACATACAAGGTCCCCTGAAGTCTGTAACTGTTGTTAAACCAGCCACAGTGCAAACAAGAAAGGTAACCTCTTGTCCTGTAATTGTGAAGGTTCAATAAAAGAACACAGCAAGACTGTGAAGCGGAGCTCAGTAAACCATGTCTGGATGTCCCCGGAAAGCTCTTAAAGAAGAATTACGTCAGCCTGTTTCCACCCGATAAAGACGAGAGAAAACAACAAACTCCACAAGGAGAGATGAAGTGGAGGAAACAACACTGAAACTGATACAGATTCAATCCAACTGTCGAGCTTCCTAAATATCACAAAATAAAATGTGACCCAGGTAAGGTTGAGGAGAATAAATCAGCTGCCTGACTGTTAGGAAACATGCATCCACAAGACAGATGGGAGGCCTCTGGATCATTTATTACTACTGGGAATGAGGCATTTGCATTCAGATAATGTTGGCCGTAATTCATACTGTGATCTGAGGAGAAAACACATTTACAAGTTGTGGTTCTAATGTCTCAACTAATGGCCATACAAACCACGGCGGAGACAGATACCTTGAATTTTTACAGAAATAAATTGAACTATTCATCAAATACACATTACTATCACTACATTCTTTATTTCAAGCAAGCTTGCTGGTTTGTTTTATTTCGATAAAAAATGTTTTACCCTCTAATGAAACTTCTTGTTGAATAAATCACGTTTTGTGTGTGTGTGTGTGTTTGTGTGTGTGTGTGTGCACACTCTTAGAAATGATGGTGCTAACTAGAACATTACAAGGTTCTTCGGCCTGTCCTCATAGGCGAACCATTTTTGGTCCCTGATAAAACCTTTTCATAAAGGTCCCACCTGGAACACAGAGAGAGTTCTACCTCACCAAACAAAGGGTTAAACCTGGAACAGTCAGTGATATATGAGAGTCATATGAGAGGTTCTACAGAGAACCCTTCTATGGTGTACAATTTCCACCCAGAACCCTCATTGGAGGTTCTATTTAGAACCTTTCAATTTTCTTAGGGTGCTTTCAACCCTTTCAGGAGGTTCTACCAAGAATCCTTTTATATTCCAAGGGTTTCATCTAGAAACCACAAGGGGGGTTCTACCAAGAACCCTCTTATATTCCACGGTTTCATCTAGAACCCACCCAGGGTGTTCTACCATGAACCCTTTTGTATTCCAAGGGTTTCATCTAGAACCCACCCTTGAGGTTCTAGACCTAACCCTTTTGTTTTAACAAATGGTTCTTTAGAAATATATGGTTCCGTAGAACCCCAGCCCTTCAGGGAGAACCCGTTTGGAACCTTTATTTTACAGAGTTCTAAGTGTTGATACGGTTCAGTCTGCAGAGCTCACGGTCTCCAGCCACATGGATTAGCTTTTTATATCCTTAAATGTCCTTAAACTGCGTTGGAACTGCGAAGGAGCACTCTCGTTTTATACAGTTGTGTGTGCATGTGTGTGTGTGTCAGTGCATGTGTGCGACTGTTGCTCTCATTGGATGACAGAGTGTGAGACGAGAGTGTGAATGTATGTGTCTGTCGCTCTGTGATTACATGTGTATTTGTGTGTGTATGTGTGTGTATATGTGTGTGTACGTGTGGCCCCTTCTGCTCTGCAGTTTTAGCTGGCTGACCTACAGACAGACAGGGCAGCTCCACAGAGAGTTATGCCTTATGGCCTTTTCTGCAACGCTCTGTGTGTGTGTGTACATGTTTTTGTGTGCGTGTGTGTGTGTGTGTGAGAACCTGTGTTTATTTATGACAGAGTGGATGTGTGTGTGTGTGTGTCGGTGAATGCACAGTCCATGCACGTGACTTTGTTGTGTGTGATATTTTTGTTAGTGAGTGTTTTATGTCTGCTTTTGTGTGTGTGTGTGTGTGTGTGTGTGTGTTTCCCACTCAGTGTTCACTATGTGCTTCTTTATCACAAACCAAACATGGATTTCATGTCTGCCTTTGTTTGGCTCTGTAGCGCTGCACATGGTTCAATCGTGTGTTTCAGATCAAGCCCCGTTTTCACATGAACACAAAAGCTTTTTTTTTATCCAGATACCTCGCTTTGTTAAATAAAATGCTTTGTGCTCTCTTTTATTTCCAGCATAACATTTGGCATTACCATCTGCTTGTCCAAACAGAATCAAACCACGCACAGTTAATTTCCTCATTTGGCTTCTCCTGCACAAATGCCCATCGACAAGCTCAGTACTGGAGACACTCGTACTGGTATTTGAACCGCGAGCCTTCTCATCCTACGGTCTCAAGTTCAATCCCTGCAACCGCTCACGTGTTGTGCAGAAATGTCACCATGGGTTAACCTCCACAAACATGAGTAAAGCATGAGTCGTTCTATAAACAGAATCTGCATTCACATGCATCTGCAGCACAGGCTGTATAAAAGAAGTGGACGTAGTCATCGTGACGTCATCCATTGGTTTGTGGACGGATGTTTTGAAGCCTCGAGTTTGGCGATTTTGCCATCAGAATTTTGAATTACGGCCGTTATTGATATGTTTTGTTTTTTTTGCAGCCAATGAATGAAAGTTACCATATTTGGAATGCGGAGGAGTGACGTAGAGACACTGTAGCGACCTGTCAATCACAGTAAGCCCCGCCCTAAAGCATACTCTGCTTTATGGTCTGTCTGACTCTAAATGGACCATAATTTAGTCTTCAATAGCCAACATATTCAAGTCTATAATGATCTGTTTCTGGACCAGGTTTCCATTTTAAATTGAATAAATTGACAGGTAACCTTTTAAAAATACCCATAATCCACCAGTCTGGACAGAATTAATAAGTAATTGCTGTAAAGTGCTCCTCAAGTAAACCACTTCCTTATGTAATCTATCTGTGTCCTTCTCTCGGACACTTCATTTCCTCAGTGTTAAACATTTAGGATGAACATAAGCATAATTAAGCATGTAATGTTTGGAAATGAGTCAAAGACTGTTCTCTGCACTAGAATTGGCTTGTTGTGGATTTAAGGATTGCTTTGCCCCTCCGTCTGGTACGAGTTCGGTTGTAACGTCAGTATATCTGGCATCCAGCAGCAAAAGAGAAGATAGTCAATGAGGTCAAGTCAGACTTCAGCTGCTCTACTTGACTCACTCCACTGAGTCCTGAAGCCCCGCCCCCTCTGCTGCACAGAGCACCATCGCTTGTTTATTCAAAGTTTATTTAATATTGAACATGTCACGTGTCCCAATTGCACCACATTCGACACACACTAAACAATCCTTGGAACTTTATTAATACACCCGCCAAGTGTGAAGTAGATCGGATGGACGGTTCTTGAGACATGCGAAGGACACGCACACACACACACACACACACACACACACACACACACACACAGATATTCGTTGCTCTATAGTTAAATGATGATGCTTCATGGTGCCGTCGGCCAAATGGCACCATTTTTTACTCATTCACTCAGACATCATATCTGCACATGCCCACCAAATGTGGTCGCATTAGCACAAAGTGATCAAGAGATTTTTTGTAACACGAGCTCTGCCCACAGCATTTGAGCAAACTTTGAGGGCCAGCAGCTAAAACTGCAAAACTGTGTGGGACATCAAAAATCTGAAAAGGGAACTTTTTCAGACTTCGTCCAGAGATGTTCTTTACCAAATTCAGTGAAGTTTGCTCAATATTTGTTGGAAGGGCGGCCAAAAAAATCCAGACGTAAATGTCTTATTTGGATGGATTCATCTGGAGTTGTTTCTCTGAGAGTTACAGGCCAACGTGTAAAGTTCATTGTTATAGCTCAACCATCTGGCCATCCTTGGGTCTCCAGTAACACAAGTGTGAAGTAGATCAGATGGACGCTTCTCGAGATACACACCGAGGACAAACACACCGATACACAGACAGAGATTCCTCGCTCTATAGTTCGATTAATCGTAAGAAACAAAAAAAGACGTAAGCATGAACACGTCACACACTTGGGGCTAAAAACTACTCATGAATGCGGTTCGTCAACAGCAGGTTGATCAAAAGAGCTCACTTATTCAAATGTCAGAGAATTTGTTTAATGAAAAGTCTATAAAAAGGAAGTCTCCATTATAGATGCAGGCTGTTGTCGGGTTGGCTTAACTGCTTATGCAGATTTCAGGCAGTTCCTTAATTAGGTTTCAGTTAATTGCACACCCACATGCAGCTTATAAGTCAATTATAGGCTAAACTGAACGTGGGCTATGAAAGGCAGTAACACTTCAGCACACCGCCGCCGCCGCCCCTCCCAGCATGCCTCTCCTCGACTCTCGCAGGCTGCCAAACTAATATTTTCCATGGTGTTGGATGTGAAATGTGGGTTGTGTGTGTGTGTGTGTGTTTTGTTGTTTTTGGCCAATCCACATCCCGACATTTGGAAAACATAATTGCTAGTTTTATTGTACGGGATTTGTGACATTTTATAAGAGGCCGATAACGATGCACTCGCTACCAACCAACTGAAGATGGGATGCGAGAATAAACTGTTGCCACCCTGTTAAATGCTACATGTGGCTTCTTTTTATTACCCAGTATGATTGCAGAATAAACAATTTGGGTGAGATGACTGGAACTCTGTCTCGTCAGTGTTTTACCAAATGAGACTCACACTTTGCTGTAAAGCCTTTTCTGAGGAGGATTAACATGAAGAGATTTTTACATCTGCTTTTTTATCCCTTTCACCGTCTGTGCGTTGTCACTAAACTCTGGTTTCTCAGGAAGTAATACACTGATTTCCAACCTGGAGAGGGCAATTAAATCTTTGTCATGGATGCCTTTTATTTAATTTTTTTATCCCAGTGATCCAGTTAATCTAATACTTGAAAATGAAGGAATGTCATCATATTGATGCAGAATATCTGTAAATCAAAGACCATCTAAACAGAGGAGACTGACAGCACAGAATAGATCTACTTACAAAAAGTCAATTTCTGCGCGTTATTTGCATACAGTATACAATAAACTTCTGACTTCAAAGGAAACAATTTAGGTAGGTTTAGGAAACAGAACTACTTAGTTAGGTTTAGGAGAAGATCGTCTTTTGGGTTAAAATAACTACGAAGAGTACTCAAGTTACGTGACAAATACATCAACGTTCTCGTTGCACACGGGGAACAACAAACAGTCTCCTGGCTGAAAGATCGCCGCTTGTTCGACCGTGTTTCTTCTGATTTGTGATATTTATATTATGTTCCTGCTGATGGTCTCTTTTGCTGAAACAAGCGTAAATTGACACGTCGTGCTGGACTTTCGTAGAAAAATGCACGAAAAACTTTTTGTAAGATATCATACGAACCGTTGTGAGGATACATTGAACAGATACAAGCTCTTTACATTCATAACACAAAAGTGCACTATTGTTTGCAGCACATGAAAGCCTGGCAAATAAAGTGGATTAACAAGTATCCGTCTCTTGAGCCGAGCACTTCCTGCCAGCGGCAGAACGCTGCTCTTAGTAGCAGGAATCCAAGTCGAAGTGTCTCTAGTATCTGTAGGAAACGAATCGTAGCTTGTTGCCAAAGATGAAGCTACAAGTGCAGCGCGGTTTCAACGTTGTGTGCTTGGGAAAAAATACTCGACAGCTTTAAGAAGCATCACCTCCTTTTTGATTTAAAGGGATGTCGGCTTTCAAGGTACCTGCAGCTAACCTCACTCTGAACCCCACCCAACCCGCGGATCCCTTTAGCGTACGAGGTGTCGGCGTGTACATGGGTCTTAAGGCCTGATGTTATCTAGCAGCTGTATTTGTTGTTCTGCACGATTTGTGGTATGATTTACAAGGAGAGCAGGAAGAGTCCTTCTTCACTCCCCGCTACAGGCAGCGGGCTAGATTATGATCTAAAATGGGGAAAAAGATTCATGGAGATCACGGATTATCTCACTTCCAGGCGATAACCTTATTTATGTGACTGATGTCAGAGCGGAGTGGAGGGAGTCAGGGAACAGAGAAGAGTTAATGCCACATGAGGGGATAGTCTGGCCCGTCTAAGTCTGCCATGAGAAGAGAGACGCTGTGAGTTTCTTTGTTTTGGCCGTGATGAAATCCTGACCCAAGTGTTTCCAACTAGGTCCAACCTTTAGTGTCACACACCAGTTTATCAGTCAGAGCACCGCTCAGCCCGTTCAAGCAGCCGTGCAATGTGTTCTGTGGTTGCTCACGGAAAATTTCTGAAGCCCGAAAGAAATCACGGATGATGTCATCAGGGTCGCTGCCGGTCGATCCCAAATTAAGGAACACTAATTACATTTTTTTATTTTAAGATTGATTGTTTTTCTAAGCTTGTGTTCATTCAAAATGTCTTCTAATTATTTTTTTTCCCGGTTCGATAGATTTGATTGTTTGAATGATAAATAAATAATAACAAAACAAAACGAATAGCCAATAAAATTAAATTCTGAATAAACTACAAAAATCCATACATATTATAAGGCAGAGGTTCACACTATACGTTATCATTTTTAGAATTAACTTAATTTTCTAACACTTATATACATGAATATTCATCTTGATATACACCCCCCCCCCCCAAAGAAAATACAAAAAAAAAACACATCGCAACTTTATATTTTCATAAAACGTTTCTATTAATTCGAAATGTGTAATCTGTAGTTCACTTCCATCATGGCGGCCATGTTTTTAGTCTTTTTTGTTGTCTATTTGTTTGATTGTCAGCAGGAAATCTAATCAGGTGAAGGTGTTCTCAAGGTTTCAGGTTTTTTTTGCTAAAATGATGCAAATCTGTAAATGTATCTGTATCTGTATATATACACATATAGTTTTGGCAGATTATTCTTTGTTTACAAGGCACACTCTGATCCATCTGGTTAATTCTACATTGTGCAGATCTTCACACTCGTTTTAAAGCTCGCTACAGGTGAGGGTCTAACGTGCTCGGCTGTGTCTACAATAGGAAATCAAACAGGAAGAACAATAGGGAGCAGACCGTTCACACCTCCTCCAGCTGATGGGTTGTGTTAGACTGTGTGTTGTGATGATTTTGTGTGTGTGTGTGTGTGTGTGTGCAGCTGCTTGTCATCACCCTGTCAGCTCTTCTCTCCACACCTCACATCTTTCTCTGACAGATCATTTCAGTTTTATCCGCTGGCTTCAGAGCATAAAGGACAGAAAATCCAGAACCTCAGCCGTCATATTAAATCTATGAAGGACTATAAATCATGGTCTGTATATAAGAAGTGGACGTAGTCATCGTGACATCACCCATTGGTTTGTGGACTGATGTTATGAAGCCTCAAGTTTGGCAACTTCACTTTCGCCATCTAGGATTACGGCCGTCGCCATGTTGTTTTTGTGCAAACCGATAAACGGAAGTGACCATTTTTGGAATGTGCGACGTAGAGACGCCGTATGTAGCGGCAGCGACTTGTCAATCACAGTAAGCCCCGCCCTAAAGCATCCCCTGCTTTATGGTCTGTTTGACTCTAAATGGAGCATCATTTACTAAATGAACATCATGCTGTATTGAAGAAGACTTGAAACTAGAGATTGAGACCATAAACTCATGTTTACGATGTTTACTGAGGTAATAAATCAAGAGAGAAGTAGAGTCATTTTCTCATAGACTTCTATACAACCAGAGGAGTCGCCCCCTGGTGGACATTAGAGAGAATGCAGGTTTAAGAGACTTCTGCATCGGCTTCACTCGGCAGAACCGGAAGTTGCCGCCTGCTATAAGTACAACAAAATAATTTCACAGATGGTCCCACAAACTATTTCCTACTCTGAATCATTTAAATAGAATAGATAGCAGAGAGTCGTCCTCAGTGTTTGACGAGATAATGTTTTGGTCTTCATGAATGAACAAATGAGTTAATCATCTTCAGCAGAGCCGCTGAAACAAGCACTGTCAAAATAAAAGCAAGCGATTGACATGTTTTGAGTTATTTCTGGTGTTGGTTTATTTTATGCATGAATACATTTAAAAGTAATTCTTAGGCTAGATACGACATGGGATCAAAAACATCTTCCCACTGGAAAGTATTTATATATATATATAGTGAATAAGAGTGCATAATGTTTTCTTTCAGCTGAGAAGCAGACAGTTCATAATGGGATTTTAAACATCACAATATATATTATAATAATAATAGTAATAATCACAATGACTTGATGTACCAAAACAGCAATGTGTTGGTGCGACATACTGACGCACACGGTGCCACTTTGCATTGTGGTGCTGTGAGAGCGTCAGACATCCTGAATCCTAATCCATTTAGATTTTATAATTGAACACACATCCGACCCACTGACAGTAATTTCTCCGGGCCCACTGGATCGCTTTGGCTTCACCGACACTAAGACGTCAGACTGATGTCAACCCTTGTAGTAGGTGTGTGTGTGTGTGTGTGTGTGCGTGTGTGAGAAAGGCTGAGTAGACAGTGAGGTGGAGGACGGTGTCTCTGTCTGTGTTTGTAACTGCCTGTATTTGCTTGTTCATGTGTGAGTGAGTGTGTTCATTTGTGCCAGCGGGCAGGCTTTGTGTGTGTGTGTGTGTGTGTGTGTGTGTGTGTGTGTGTTCCAGTTCAACTCTCTGTCTGCCGTCCCAGCAGCTTACCTGTCCACTGAAGCATAGACTCACGGCGTTGGAATATAAAGGCAATTATATTTGGACGACGCTGCTCATGTCACATTAATGCATTGAAGCATTGAGAAATGAACTGATGGTGGAGACGGAGAAAAAGATGGAATTTGCTGCTGATTGTCGGACATTCTGGAGTCACAAGAAGCCAGACAGACAAGAGGAAATGGAAAAAAATGACTGTGGACACCTTTGTGTTATTGTGGTCAAAGCTAAGCCTGGTTCAATATTTTTGCCAATTTCTGAGCCTTTCTTTGTTGTACTGGTTCAATTTAAATGAATAAACAGGTGCATCTTTTTTTCAGGCTGGTCTCATCCAGTATTTCAAGCTATGGCTACGAAAAACAAAGCGCCATGAACCATGAATCATGAACGAGGACGTATAAAGAAACACACACGACGGGGGGGGGGGGGGGGGGGGGGGGATGAAACCAACAAACGATATTCCACCGAGGGGACTGCTGCTCGTTCCTCGCATGAAACGAGAAGTTCACGCTAATTTAATTGTCACGTAACTTGCGTACTTCAGTAACGGCACTTCGCTAGTTATTTTAACCCAAATGACGATCTCCTCGTAAACCTTTCTAAGTAGTTTTGTTGTTGTTTCCTGGGAAGACAGACGTTTATTTTGAAAAGACAGAATTCATGTAATCTGATTACTTTCCATTAATTCTTGATCGTCTCACTACCAAATATGCAAATAAAGATGACAGAGGAAACAGGCTGACATTTAGCTATGAAGCAGAAAAGGAGAACAACATCATATTCCGGCTGTCATCATCCAAGAACTCAAATCATTTAACACACTAGTGTCGCCGGATTTTGACTGTTGTTAGATAAAAAACATTTTTGGAAATAAATGTTGTAATGATCTTCATTCGTTTTGTGATAACTTGCACTTTACTGTGATGTTGTTCCACCTTTTTGCTTTACATAGAAAGAAACGGTGAAGTTTCCACCCAGTGGATGCCTTTTTTCACCAGGATGGGCCAAACCACCTTCCTCTTTGTGACTGATCCCTCGTTGCCACGTTGGTGTATGTACATGAGTATGTATTTAAAATTGATTAAAGTTAAATTTGGCTTTGGTTGCAGGTTTTGGACCAGGCGGCAACCTCCGGTTCTGCCGAGTGAAGCCAATATGGAAGTGTCGCAAAACGTGTATTCTCTCTAGTGTCCACCAGGGGGCGACTCCTCTGGTTGTATAGAAGTCTATGAGAAAATGACTCTACTTCTCTCTTGATTTATTACCTCAGTAAACATTGTAAACATGAGTTTATGGTCTCAATCTCTAGTTTCAAGTCTTCTTCAATACAGCATGATGTTCATTTAGTAAATGATGCTCCATTTAGAGTCAAACAGACCATAAAGCAGGGTATGCTTTAGGGGCGGGGCTTACTGTGATTGACAGGTGTCTACCAGAGACGTATACTCCTCCGCATTCCAAACATGGTCACATTGGTTGCGAAAAAATTGGTTGCGAAAAAACAACAACATGGCGACGGCCGTAATCCAAGATGGCGATGGCGAAATCGCCTAACGCGAGGCCTCATAGCATCAGTCCGCAAACCAGTGAGTGACGTCGCGATGACTACGTCCACTTCTTATAGACCGTCTGTGGTGTGGACAGAGGTTTCTTGGGCTAAAATTGAAGGTGCACTTCCAGGGAAAAGATGGGTAGGAGAGACGGGAAATACGGAGGAGGCGAGGAAAGGAAGAGTAGACCATTACAGGAGTGACCCGGACGGAAGATGCAGGGGGGTAGAAATGCTTTAGAGAGAGGAAAAGAAGCATGAAGAAGGTGAAGAAGAGAAGAGGAATAATATGTCAGTGTGTCGCAGAAACAGCATCCAATCCCATTTCATCCAGACTTCAAAGGCCCAGAGCAGCAGGGAGTCGGACTTCAGCTGAAAGGAGGTGATCACCTCCACCTGAACCGGGCCACTGTCGCCTACTTTCTTTTTTTAAATTATAGTCATCTTAGCTGCAGCTTTTATCCACAGCGACTTACCACCAGTCTCCACTGCGACCATCAGCCACCGCAGCAAATGTTTCCTTTGAAATCCGTCAAAGCTGCTCTGCTGTTAGCGGTGGAAGCACGGTCGCGTAATTACACGGGTCAGTGTGTTCCTCATGCAGTTAAATAATCAGGAAGGAAACAGGTTGATTAGGGGGAAATCACTGAATAACATAAAATACAGTAACATTGCATGAGTATGTTTTTGCCTCTTTGTTTATACCTACATAAATAAATCAAAAAATCTAATATTTTGCCAAATCTTCTCCAGTTGTTTTCACCATCTACCTCTCGAAATTGATTTGCAGATGGAAGAATTTATTAATAAAACTATAATGATGACTTTCAAAGTTGATTTGACTTTAACCTCTTGAACCCTAGGCCTATTTTTAGCCCTGTGCTCGAAAATGTCCTACCCTTACGCAAAGTGGCTTATCTCGCTAACTACAAGGTCTATTTGAGTAATTTAAATGGCAAAATGACACAAATAAATGTGAGCTTTGTTAATATGTAATAACACTCAGTAACACGCAGTAACACTCAGTAACACTCAGTAACACTCAGTAACACTCAGTTACACTCAGTAACACGCAGTAACACTCAGTAACACTCAGTAACACTCAGTTACACTCAGTAACACTCAGTAACACTCAGTAACACTCAGTTACACTCAGTAACACTCAGTAACACTCAGTAACACTCAGTAACACTCAGTTACACTCAGTAACACGCAGTAACACTCAGTAACACTCAGTAACACTCAGTTACACTCAGTAACACTCAGTAACACTCAGTTACACTCAGTAACACTCAGTAACACTCAGTTACACTCAGTAACACGCAGTAACACTCAGTAACACTCAGTAACACTCAGTAACACGCAGTAACACTCAGTAACACTCAGTAACACTCAGTTACACTCAGTAACACTCAGTTACACTCAGTAACACTCAGTAACACTCAGTAACACTCAGTTACACTCAGTTACACTCAGTAACACACAGTTACACTCAGTAACACTCAGTTACACACAGTTACACTCAGTAACACTCAGTTACACTCAGTTACACTCAGTTACACTCAGTAACACTCAGTAACACTCAGTTACACTCAGTTACACTCAGTTACACTCAGTAACACTCAGTTACACTCAGTTACACTCAGTTACACTCAGTAACACTCAGTTACACTCAGTAACACTCAGTTACACTCAGTTACACTCAGTAACACTCAGTTACACTCAGTTACACTCAGTTACACTCAGTAACACTCAGTAACACTCAGTAACACTCAGTTACACTCAGTTACACTCAGTAACACTCAGTAACACTCAGTAACACTCAGTAACACTCAGTTACACTCAGTTACACTCAGTAACACTCAGTTACACTCAGTAACACTCAGTAACACTCAGTAACACTCAGTTACACTCAGTAACACTCAGTTACACTCAGTTACACTCAGTTACACTCAGTAACACAGTCTGTTCTCGTGATTTGGTGCAGAGAGTCTCAAACAGCATGTCGCTCTCTTTTCATCGTCTGAATTCATACTTTCTCTTCTGAGGGTTCTGAGTTGTTTTATGAGCCACGCAGCGTGTGTTTGCTACACCTGCACAGTTTGCATTTGTTTTCCTCTCTTCTCTCCTCTCTTCTCTCCTTCCAAAGTGCACATGCAATCAAACAAAACAAACTCAAACTTTGATGTGATTTATTTATTTTTTCATTTTACCAAAGGAGGCAAAAATCACACATTCCCCATCGTGTTCTTTATTTTACTGTTTGAATCCAGAGTCTGTTTGTATTATATTCACCGCTTCATCTCACACCCCTCATACAAGAGCAGATTTTGTTAATCTCTTTTTTTAAGGGGTGGGAGCATAGACTCTGTATTGAAGAAGACTTGAAACTAGAGATTGAGACCATAAACTCATGTTTACAATGTTTACTGAGGTAATAAATCAAGAGAGAAGTAGAGTCATTTTCTCATAGACTTCTATACAACCAGAGGACTCGCCCCCTGGTGGACATTAGAGAGAATGCAGGTTTAAGACACTTAAGCTTAGCTTCTAATCATCGTAGTGAAGCCGGAGCGAGGCGCGCATGATCACATGTCTGTGACAAATAGTTCACTGATAAAAACACCATCTACATGTCTAGGGATTAAATAAAGAAGGCCAACTCGCTTTTAAATGCTTTAGAAACATTAGGTCTTAAAAATTGTTATTTGAGGTAAGATTTCGCAGCCAAATACATTTTCTTTACAGGATATTCAACCATTGTTTGCTTGTAATGCATGTAATGCTTGACTTTTTTCTTTACAAGGCTTGTACAAAGGACATAAAGTAGTCTAAGAATATGAGATATGAGTTTACAGATGATTACAATGCCTCCTCGTCATTGTTGGTTTATGGCTTTTTGCCGGTTACACCTACAGTCTATGGGCATAACTCTGGGTTACACTCGCTGTCTTTTGGATTCCTCACAGTTCCTTTTGTTTGTACGTCCTCCGGCGTTTCGGAGAATAATGCAGCGCATTGAGCATGAACGCCTCCGTTCAGTTTAAACAAAGCTTTACGCATTGGCTTCACTCTTGAGAGGCTTTTTCACCTAAACCTTATTGAGAACAAAGTAAATATGTTGGGTTTTAGTGACGTTTTGGTATTAAATATTAAATATTATATTGGTAAAGTCCATCCGAAATGTTTTGGAATCGGCTTTAATCATATCAGCAAACCCTTACTCTGAGACCGAGTCTAACATTCAGTCAGGATTCTGGCTCAACACCAGGCCTATCTATCCTGTGGACGTTGATGCAACTTATCTCAGAAGAAAAGAAGAAGCTATTTCTGTACCTGACTGCCTCTCTCTCTCTCTCTATTCAACGCACCTTATCTGAATCATGAGCCTGCCACAGGGAATGAGAGAGCTGTAAACACAAGAAAATGGGTTTCATGTTTTACAGCCCCGTCTCTGTCTGAAAAACTCTTTCTGATGAGATCATTCATCCTGTGTGCAGGAAAAAGCATATCAAAAAAGACAAAGGCAGCGGATTGAAATCATCTTCCTTTGCTTATTTATTTACCTTCGTGTTTTTGGGATCGGACCTGCTCGGTGTCGGCGGGATTCTCAGCTGATCGCTGCAGTGACGCCGTGTGAAACTGCTGTGAAATCATCTTTAATAGCAGCTGAATAATTTCAATATTGTCATTTCACTGTTCATAATTCAAAAGCGTGTGCGTGCGTCCGTGAGTGAGTGTGTACCTCTGTGTCTGTCCGCGGCTAATGTCTCATTCTGCTGCAGCAAACAATGTTTCAGTTTTTGGAAAGATTCTATGAAATGTCTCATTTTTTTTACGACGCTTTACAGCACATTCGACACAGTCATCACAACATTTGTGAAATCGTAAATAGTGTTTTCGGGACACGATGTTGCAAAACAAAAGTTTTTTTCATTTTTTTGTCGAACCCATCCACCTTCACTCCCGCCCACCATTAGTGGTCTATATATTTGATACTTTGTCACTTGGTCTGACCGTTGCAAAGTCACGTGGATGCGCTTATTAATGTGTGTCGACCACAAACAATAGACTTGACTTTCAGTTTCGGCGTGATCAACACCAGAAAAACAGACAATTCGTGTCCATGTACACGGTTACATTTTGTGACTCTTTCACGATCTGCCATCACTGGACTGACCCTTTGGCGATTGTATTTGTTCAATACATCAGTGGTCGTTGCGAACACATCATATATGTATGTAAGTTTTTCTATGCAGTGCACTAGGTATGGCTATGGATAGTTGTTCGGTGGATTTTACTCATCTTAATGCTCTCCTTCAGACTTCTTCTCGTATTTGTCTTCTTTGTAAAACGCTTTCTCGTACTTCATCTGATTATTTTCTTCTTTGTTTCTCATTGGTCAGTTGGTGAAATAAAATGGCGACTAAAAAAGATACAGAAAAGGACAATAAAAAGAGAAGTTTGTTACAGGAATTACAGGGAAGTTTGTGTGTGTGTATGTGTGTGTGTGTGTGCAGTACAAGGCCAATGCGATATCGGGAGTCGTGTTGTGATTTCCGATGAAATAACCTCAATTATCATTAAACTCCCCTGCTGCCATTTATCAGACAAGTAAGGGAGAGCTTTCAGGAGTGTGTGTGTGTGTGTGTGTGTGTGTGTGTGTGTGTGTGTGTGTGTGTGTGTGTGTGTGTGTGTGTGTGTGTGTGTGTGTGTGTGGCTTTGATGGTCCCCTTTCAGAGAAGAAGTCGATAAGAAGTGATTTCTTTACCCCCAACCTGCCTCTCATCTTTTCATTCTTTTCCATTTTTCCCCCTTTTCTTATTCATGCCTCCCTCTGTTAGAACTGGTCAATAAACTACTTAATCTACTCAAATCATTTCCATCTTTTCCTCGTTTTCTCGTCTTTCCATCCCGACTGTCTCTGTGTCTCTTTGACTTTTAAAAAAAAACATTCTTACTCCCACGTCGTCAAATACCGCTGATCGGTGAGCACCCCGAGGTTTCAGAGATTGGCGCACTAGATGTTCTGATCTATTTATATTTGTTAGTAAATATATATATATATATGCGCATATCTGTCATTTTGTCTGCCGAGGTTTAACTTTGTAATTGCAGCTTCTTTTGAAAAGTGATATACAAATAAGCTTTACTATTATTATCTCAAACACAAAAAAATGCATCTCACCACTTTGCTTTGAATTACACATTCCTCGGATTACGTACTAGGACGGTAACATCTCTGTCACTTGTACGTCCAGATGGGGACTTGCTAAATCTTATGCAATTAGCCGTTTCTTTGTGTTCTTTCACAATCATCAATTCAGTGTTGCAGCACTGCAGTAAAGGCTTTGCGGTACGTGATTAATGTGCTGTTAAAGAGCCACAGAAACAGTTTCAGGGTGTCCCCGCCTGGTTTTCAGGTTGCTTTATGTAGGTAATGAGGTTGATATTGATGATACAAGTTCCGCTGTTACTGCAGTAAAGCAATGCAGAGCTAACGAATATCCATGAGAGCACAACAGACCGACACGAGCACTCGCTGCACAGACAGACACACTGCCCGCATGGAAAAGATACGACCAAATGCATCATGTTCAGTGGACTGTACTCAATTCTAAACACACACATGAACATTTACACACAATGTTGTCGTCAGGCTGCTGCGCTCTTCGTCATAACGCCACGTTGCATCATGTGCACACGGGGTGAAAAAGGCCAGAGATGGCTGTGCTGTGATTGTGTTTGCAGTCAAACCCGTCTTTACTTTTAAAGGTTCCGCTAGAGAAGTGCTGTTTCTTTAGAGCATGTTTTTCAAGGTCAGACTTTCAGGGTTGGAGGCTGATTATGATGAAAGATCAGAGTTTGTAAAATCGTATTTTTGTCTCAAAAGTGTTTATTATGTTGAAGTGTAAAACGTGTTATAATCAGCCTTCAGAACCCCAGCCTTCAATAACTTGAAAAATGTACCAAGACCATGACCTTGGTGTCTTCAATGACAGCCATGGCTCTGTTATTGGATGGTTGGCTGAGTGAGACTTTTGACTTTCACACCAAATCAGTTGCAGCGGAAAAGCTAGTCCTCCCATTCATTTGAATGTTTGTTGAGCGTTTAACCTGCGGCGAAATGGACGCGTTTTCTCTCTTTTCCCGATTGGCTTTGGTTAAGAGTTTGATTGACTGATGGTTCATCATGATGCCAAGTATATTTTTGAGAGTGCTTGCCGTTTTACCAAACGGCTTCCGATGACGGCTTCTCAGATGTTTCTGTGAAACAAACCATCTGACGGGTCAGGTTCAGGTTTAGGGGACGCAAGAAAAATAACGCAGCGGCCTGCGGCGACAAGCTGGAACAGAAATAGTTTTTGGAGAAACGAAGCCGTGGTCCAATCACGTTACCTGAGAACAAACGTCATTCATCGTCGGGCAGTCGGTTGGTGTGGCATGTTGGGAGTGTCGTACTTTATAGGTTAAGTTGGTTCGTTGACGGTTTTGAGATTGGACGCGTAACACATATGTTGAGGGAGTTGCAGTTCTTTTGCTGCTTGGGAAGTTTGTGTTTTTGATCTTTTGTGTCGTTGATTCAAATTTTACAAGTTGTTTAAAGTGGTGGTTGTTCTTCGGTTGGATGACTTTCTTTCAGGGAAGTTTTTATTGGTTCTTTTTTATTTCTTTTGATATATCATAACTTGTGCGACTTCTCACAGCTTCTACCATTAGTTCTTTTGTCAAGCCCAGAAAAGAAGGGGTTCTGTTGCTTTTTTGCTTTTTGGTTTTGAGGAACTTTTTCTGTTTTTCATGTACAGCATGTTTTGGACTTTTTTCCTAAAACATGTTAGCTATGACAAGACCGCCCGGCATTGTGCATTCTAGTCCTTGGCTGTCTGAATACATGTTCATGGCTAACAAGGCATACATTTTAGATTTGCATTTCTATGGAGTCAAATATTTCAGCTTTCTAAACAAAGTGATTTTTGGGGGATCGAGCAGGAATCCACAGTGTCAGGAGAAAATAACCAACGTGATTTATGAGATATTTACTTTGTTTGAATTCATTGATTTGATAGAAACCTTAAATGAAGACAAGATTAAAGAAAGAATGTCTAAGAATTAAATATTGGAGATATTTTATTTTTATGCTTGGAAAGAAAAAAAAAGTGTTGGAGATATGCTCGTGTGTTTGTCCTGAATAGCAGCGGACAGCAGCAGGCAGATTCCAGTGGCAGCCATGCATGAGTACACAGCTGCAGGGAGGACACGGACACACACACACACAAACACACAAACACACAAACATATACAGATTCAGACACACACAAGGATGCATACAGATGACTTGGATTCGTAAAAACACACACACATACTCACACACTCTTGTTATTTTAATCTGTTATGACATTAACAAACAACTATCGTGACAGAGACTGAACATGGAAGGGGGAGAGAGAGAGAGAGGATAGAAAGCAAAGGATAACCACTATACTGTGACAGGAAAGATTTGTCACACATACTATCAAAATGATGAACACAGAAGAGAAACAGAAAAAGAGAGATGTGGCACAGAGAGTAAAGTAGGGATGTGGGAAGGAAAGCGAGACATTGAACATGAGAGACGCAGGAAGGACAGAGAGATACAATAAGTTTCTGGTCAAATGGACAGAAGGGTATATTTGTCTGAAAAGTGAAGCCAATGCTCAAGTGTCTTAAAGCTGCATTCTCTCTAGTGTCCACCAGGGGGCGACTCCTCTGGTTGTATAGAAGTCTATGAGAAAATGACTCTACTTCTCTCTTGATTTATTACCTCAGTAAACACTGTAAACATGAGTTTATGGACTCAATCTCTAGTTTCAAGTCTTCTTCAATACAGCATGATGTTCATTTAGTAAATGATGGTCCATTTAGAGTCAAACAGACCATAAACAGGGGATTCTTTAGGGCGGGGCTTACTCTGATTGACAGGTCTCTACCAGAGCGGTATAATTGTATTTGACCTTTACTTCACTGTACACAGATGGATGACGATAAAGTCTGTGTTATCTCATCTAATCGCTCAAGTTCAGATACAAAAGTAATTCCTAGTTGTTCCACAGACAACTATCAATTAAATAATAATCATTCGTTGTTTTAGAGCCACTCACTACTCTTTAAAATGATTGTTTTGTTTAATCAAAGCCCTCAGAATTTCGTGTAGTTGACTCGAGAAAAACATCGTCGCAAACATTCAGAAATGATTCATTGGTATCACAAATAGCACCATCATGTCCAATGAAAACGTGTTTTTCAGGAGTCAGCAGGAAGTCAGCCAGACATTGACTTTGTGCTCACGCTCTGTCGGCTCACGTCAGAGGAGCATATGGAATGACTTTCCACACTCACTTTCCTCATACATCCGAGTGATTAAACACTTTTTATTAATTATAACAACATTTATTCCTCTGGCGACAACCTCGGCAATTACATTTTTAACAGGATTGCAGCTACATTTTCAACACTATTTACATTATGTGGCACAAACAGTATGATGAGGAGAAAGACACACACACGCACACACACACACGCACACGCACACGCACACGCACACGCACACGCACACACACACACACACACACACACACACACACAGAGGATCTAACCGCTCTTATCTTGTTTTTTTTCTGATGTGCTTGTACTTCCTTGCTTTTATCATTTTGCTTCTTTTTATCTGTATTTGTTGTTCCCTGATCTCCGGAAAGCACTTTCTGACAATCGTGTTTGATAAAAGCACTTCGGGAGTACGTCGGGCTCGGCTTGCAGAAGAGAACGAGGGAGAAGGAGACGAGGGCAGATCAACGGGAGGACAACCGATCGAAGGGAAGAGCCGCACAGGAAACATAAAATCAGGAGAACCATGGAGGAGCAACAAGTGAAGGAATGACTTGGCTTTTCCTCTCTTCTGTCTCCTGAAGTTCATCTCAGCGATACAAAGGTTTGTAGGATCTTTTCGTAGATATCCCACAAAATAATTTATTTGCTATCCACGTAATCACGAACGAGGAAGTGTTAAGATCACAAAAGCCCGCATTGTGTGTGAGGGGAGGTTGATGGATCCAGCAAACCTGCGATGAAAAGACCACATGCTTGTAAAGAGCAGAATTGACACATGTTGCTGGACTTTTGTCGGAAAATGCACGAAAAAACGAAGAGTATCTTGACATCATATAAACCGTTGTATGAAGATAGATTGATGCTTTTATCCACTGGATGTGTAAATAGGTAATTGTTTACCATATACTCTTGATGTGATGAGAAAATATGTTGTTCTTCTCACTTGGGGTATCATGAGAACCGATACTTTTAAGTTGATTCCAAAATTCAGAAAATGTGACGGTACTCGTTTTCCTACAGTACCGTAGGAACTGGGTTTTTTCGTTTTTGTTTATGTGAAATGTTTTGACAATTATAGAATACCTCAGTAGCAAAAAACATTCTTTATTTTTGACTTTGCATATTTAAATTAAATGAATTTGTGTAGCCCAAAATCACAAGTCTGCCTCAGAAGGCTTTACAATGTACAGCATTGGACATCCTCTGTCCCAGGACCCTGAGACACATGACTGGTATAGAGAGAGGAGTGAGCAGAATGACAGCAGCAGTGGATACAATAGAATAATAATGATAAGAAAAGCATTAATGGTTGCAGTAATAGAAATGTGACTAATAATAACCTCACAGTAAGGAGAGCACTGGAGAACTACCGTGGGATTAATGCTGTTATCAAAGCTGTTACTTCGTCCGACGCGGTAAATGTCTGTTAGAAACAAAACCGCTCGGCATTCTGGAACCGAAGGGTTTTGTCTCTTTTTTTACTAGACAGAAGTCTAAAGTCAATACTTCATCATTAACTTTAGACTTAAGTCTGATGAAGACGTGCAAAGTGAATTTGATATGCTGCACTAGATTCAGACAATACATCTTCATCAGACGTTGAAATATCTAAAAGCCATTACTAACGTCGTTAGTTGAAAAGTCGAAACGTCCTCTAGGAAAGAGATCCGTTCCTCATCAGAGGAGCCATTCGCTCGTCCAACGTGCTTCCTCCTGGAGAGAGAGGTCAGGTTTCATTAGTTCAAACTATGAAGAGGTTTCCTGTCTACCTGCACCAAATATACAACTGTTTCAAACCTGCCCTGCAGTCCTGACTCTGGGAGAAAAAAAAACATTTAAAGAAGTAAAACTCACATCCGGGGCACTTAATGTAACAGTCCAAGCGCTCCGGTGGAGCCGATCAGTGCCTGACAGCCGGAGACGGCGCTCAGCTCCCTGGTGTCAACGCCGTGTGAATGTGGAAACCAGGCGGTGCGAGAAGACACACACACACACACACACACACACACACACACACACACACACACACACACACACACACACACACACAAGTGAGGCGTCCGCAGACAGTCGTCCCTCGATATGATACAAATTGGGGGGGAAATTACGAGGGGAGAAACGTCATCAAGAGCCCGTTGAGAGTAACTTTGATGTCAGAAAATCGTTTTGTCGAGAGTGTTGAGCAGCACACTGGATGTCTCAGTGCTGAAGGAAACAAGGCAGAGAATGATGCAAGTTAAGAGCCTGTGAGCGGATATTTATGACTTGTTTGTGTTCATGAAAAGAGGAAATGTGTGCAAAAGAGAGATAGATGCAAACATAAAGAAGTGACATGGATGACCCCTCATAAACTTTAATAGCTAGGAGAGAGGCAACCTTCATGCTCTGTCCCTTTCACTGACTCACACACACACACACACACACACACACACACACACACACACACACACACACACACACACACACACACACACACACACACACACACACACACACACGCACACACACACACACCCTCTCGGTCTCACACAGCTAATTAAGAACCAGTGATGGGCCTGTTTTGTTCTTGCTAATGTGTATTTTTTATTGCCCGTCCTCTTCCAAATCACATGCCTGGGCGAATTTAGCAGCACTTTACCGACGGCCGCACACCCGTATGTTGTGATTAAAGCCCCCCCCCCCACAGTCAAAATAAAGCACGACCAGAGATCACGCTTAAGTTAATGAATTAAGTCGTTCTGCGGCAACGTCATCGTTCTTTTCATGAGAGGTGAAGAGATCTACGGCGGAGGACGCCGAAATGTAATTGAATAGTACTTTATCACAAGGAATTAACATATTAATGACATGCTGAAGATAACGATGATGTAGGATGTGAAATCATGCGTTCGTATGTCATGTTTGAGTTTTTTTTTTTAAATATGAATGCAGCTACAATACGTGGGTTTCATACACACATGACACACAACTATACATGTCGGATATCCTCATTTTGTCATTTCACACATAGCTGATTATTGGCAGTAGCTCAGTCCGTGTGGACTTGGTTTGGGATTCCATGTATGGAATGTTGGCTGGTGGCCAGAGAGGTGCCAGTTCAGCTCCTGGGCACATGCCGAGGTGCCCATGAGCAAAACCGGGGGATCTTCTTCTTGTTTTTCTTGTTTTTCTTCCTCCTCTTCTAAAATAAGTCAAAGTTCCCAAATGTTAAATGTTGTCTAACCACAAGCAGCTGTGCAAGATTTTTAAATGATAATTAAATATGATAATAATAAGATATAACTTATATGAAAATTGTCAAATATTGGCAAATTGAGAACAGGATCAAAGAATAAGTAAACACAAGGGTCACAGCACCCACAGGAACCCCACCTGTCTCTCAAGCTTCACCGCCTCGCAGCAGCTGCTTCTCTGCCAGTTATCTCTCTCTCTCTCTCTCTCTCTCTCTCTCTCTCTCTCTCTCTCTCTCTCTCTCTCTCTCTCTCTCTCTCTCTCTCTCTCTCTCTCTTCACAGCTGTCCTCTGGCTCAAATACATACTGGTGGCCATCAAATTCAAAGAACTCATCCACATTGTCAAAATCGGCCAAAATATTAAGCTGTGACTTTGGAAATATTTTAGATAACACAAAGCTCCAACACAACAAACTCCGACAACTTAGACTCTCACGTTTCCACCGTCGTCTTCCAGCAACACGTCACCTCGCGAGATTTCAGATTGTGTCTGCCGATTTCGCTGTCCCCATCTTGGATTATTATGTTGTTTTTTTTCTGCAACCGATAAGCGGAGGTTACAATATTTGGAATGTGGAAGAGTGACGTAGAGACGGCGTATACAATACATCTGTCTCCAGCAGCGTCAGCGACCTGTCATTCACAGTAAGCCCCGCCCTAAAGCATCCCCTGCTTTATGGTCTGTTTGACTCTAAATGGACCATCATTTACTAAATGAACATCATGCTGTATTGAAGAAGACTTGAAACTAGAGATTGAGACCATAAACTCATGTTTACAATGTTTACTGAGGTAATAAATCAAGAGAGAAGTAGAGTCATTTTCTCATAGACTTCTATACAACCAGAGGAGTCGCCCCCTGGTGGACATTAGAGAGAATGCATCACTTCCGCATCAGCTTCACTCGGCAGAACCGGAGGTTGCCGCCTGTCACAGGACCAATTTCTGAGATTGTTGTTGTTCATTTTCACAACAGTAAGGGGTAAGCTAGTGCTAACGCATTATTTTCATATTTTTGTGTCTATCATTTTCTGGTCATGTTAAATTTGTCATAAATCATTTCAACTGAAAAGACGAGTTCGTCGTCGAGTGTGCGTGCCTCCCTTTATGTTCCAGCAGCAGCTTTCTAGCAGGAGGTGTCAGTTTCTGTTGACCGTCGGTTATCTCCTGCTGGAACAACGTTCCTCATGAGCTCTTCCTGTCAGCGGGGGACACTTTGGTCAATATGAAGCCGACAGTTCGTCGCTATCTGCCACATCGTCCGAAACTGTCATTCAGATAACAAGTTTGTGTTCTCACAGAGAACCCGGTTTCTTCTTGTGACATCGTCGTCTTTGAAATGTGAGGTCAGGGTTTGAACTCTCGTCCACAGCATGTGACGGTCGCGTCTCTTCTCTTATTAAGACGCTTGTATTTGAACGTAATCGTTAAAAGTGCTTTATGAATAACTTGGCTTCCAACTCAGGATGAGGACGGGAGAGAAAGAACAAGTGACCCAATAAATAATGACACTTATAACAACCGCCTGTTTTGCAAACATTTTGAAACTTCATCTGAAGAATCTTAGTTTGTGCAACAACGACTTCCTTTTTTGAAGCATCTGCAGCACCAGCAGTTTACTTTAAAGGGATCCAAAATGATGAATTCATTTTGCATGCCAGTATTTGAGCTTTATTGTTATATGTGATGTTTGGACAGTGATTTATTCAAAGCTTATGTGTGGGGAGTAACATGTTTTTCACCGCTCAAAGTGTGGGCTTTACAGGACAACCCTGAAGGCATATTCACACGAATGATTAATCTGGAGGATTCGGGTTGCAGCCTTTTTCTTTCCCCCCAGGAAACTTTATGCAGATTGTATTTTAGTGTAAAATTGTCCCTTCTGGGCCTCTGTCTCAGGCCCATATGTTTCATCATCTGTTCCATGTTGGTGTGAGATGAAACCATTAGCATATGCAGTCATTAACACACGACTCCCTGTCCTTTATACCTGACCATTTCATTTTGCAGGATGTACTGTACTGTATTTCATTTCGTTTCATCTCCTTTGGTCATCTAGAGACAATGTTTTCTAACTAGTGTTGGTGCTATTAGAGGGTAAATAACCATCAGCTGTTATTCTAAAAGAGGTTAAACCTGTTGCAGAAGAGTGATGCTCTAAAAAGACTCCAGCGGACCGCTTTTAAAAGAAGTGTTGGAAGTGAAGCTAATGTAAAATAAAAATATAAAAACATTGATGTAAAACTGAGACAAAGTACTTCATCTTTAAAGTAACATAACCATTTAGGCAAAAGAAAAAGAAACAATAATTCACTTCTAAAGCTACACAGACGTCTGTGTCTGTATTTCTTTTGTCAAAAACGGCTCCAATAGAGTCAAATCAACATGACCTCACACAGCGGCTCATATGATGTCGTAAAGTTACTGAAGTACGCAAGCTACGTGACAAAAACATCAACATTGACTTCGAAACAACAAGCGGTCTCCTGGCTGAGAGATCGCTGTTTGTGCGCTCTGTGTGTGCTTTTGCTGTCTTTATACTTCACGATTACGTGAATAACATACACACAATTATTTTGTGGAATATCTACAAATTGTGGTGCATTCTTTTTCTGTTTCTTTGCTGTGGATTGCCGGATGAGACCAGCCTGTTAAAATGTGTCCTGTATATTCTGTCCAGTGCTGCTATAGCGCGTAAGCGATGCAGAAAAAACTGCAAAGTTGCTACTTCTTTGAAAAGTTGCTGACGCAGCAGAACCACTCCTCATCGTCGGTCTGGGTTCGTCCTCCTCTGGAGCTGGTGGGGGCCAGTGGTTTGAGGTGGGACTGGGGTTGGAACATCTGTTCACATCTGCCAGCATTGCTGCTCATCTCTTGCTGAGCAGAGTGTCTTTAAAGTGCGTTAAAAGGGAAGATCGTCATTATAAAGATCCCTAAAGATGTCTGATGTAGATCATTTTAACTGCTGGATGATCTTAAAGCTATTAATTAAATATTTACTCACACTGTCACTATACCCTGACAGTAGTACGTAAAACAAATAATCAGGTTCCTCTGCTTCCTGTTAGTGCTCGTGATGGCTTTTGCAGGAAAAACAACCAATCGGAGCCGAGGAGTCTCTCACGCAGCCGTCAATCAGCTCGTGAAGCTCCGTTAACGCCGAATATGAATCCAGATGATGTAACTGCTTTGCCTATTTCTCACCTTGAGATGTTTTCAGAAACATATTTTAATGTAAAATGAGAACATTTACAGCAAAACAGTTGACAGGAGAAATAGGCAACGCAGTAACATAATATTGATTTAAATGTGATCAGCGCCGCCTACTTTGACAGTTTAATGGGAGTTCAGTGATTGACAGCTGCGTTAGAGACTCCTTTGCTCTGGTTGGTTGTTTTACTTCGAGCGCTGGCATCTTCCGAACGCCATTGGGAGCCCTCAAAGGAGGCAGAGAAACCTGATTTTAATATAGTGACAGTTTGAGCAAATATGACAACAAGTTACCAGTTGCAGCTTTAAGCTCCCGGTTGTGTATTTCTTTCTGCTACGTTCACAGAAGACTCGGAGCCGCTACAAATGGACTTTATTCCAAAGATACACAAACAAATCAGCAGCGTTGGACTTTTTCTGCACAATGCATAATGCAGTTGGAGCTCGCTGTCACTCAAAATGAATCCCTGTCAACCTCTGTAATTGTTTTGGTCTGGATCCAAAGCGGGGCTGCTCGCTGCTGTTGTCATGAGCCCGAATGGACCGAGCTGAAGGTGAAAAACACTGCAGGGTTTGAAACAACTGCTCTAACAAGCATGGGCTCGACATATGAAACACTCAGCAGGGGAGAGAACGAATGTGTTAACACAGCAACATGGGACATGAGATGATTTCTATTTTATAGGTGAAAGCGTTTCATTTATGCCTTTTGTTACTCTGCAACATTGACGCATGAAGCAAAACCCGGAGCCACGATTGTTTAAAATATGAGCATATTTATGGGCCACTTCTTTCTGCCATATGAACACAAGTAATACAGCGGTTTGGGACTTTATTGAAGGACTTTCATCTCTTCCTCACTCCGTAGTTGATCGATGGTTATTTTGATTCTGCTGCAACATTTTAACTTCGTTTTCAGTTCTATTAGTTTCAGTTTCGTCTTATTTGCTGTTTCAATGTGAATTTCCTCCAGAACATTTCTGGTCGCCTAAAGATGTTCTTATTCAGCATTCCGTTGCACTTAGCTCCACCCTCTTCTGTCACTTCTGGTTGCAAAAACCAAGATGGCGACAGCCAAAATGCAAAACGCGAGGCTTCGAAACTGCAGTCTACAAATGTGTGACGTAACTGTATCTACGTCCACTTCTTATATACGGTCTATAAAAATAACTTAATGCACCCCGGTCCACCCAAAGCCAGACGCATCAATGTTTCCTCCTTTCTGCATC
Source organism: Pholis gunnellus (assembly GCF_910591455.1). Classification (NCBI taxonomy): domain Eukaryota; kingdom Metazoa; phylum Chordata; class Actinopteri; order Perciformes; family Pholidae; genus Pholis; species Pholis gunnellus. Next base: position 26,975,046 of record NC_136529.1, read on the forward strand.
CTCTTGCTGTTGTTGGAGCTTATGGGCGTAAACGCTCACCCACATACTACGCTCACACACAGCAACACACAAGTGCGCAGAGAGGCATAGATCTGCATTTCTGTTATACACAGGCGCACTTCAGACATGCACAACTCACATTGAAGCACACACTGACATCCTTGGTTTAGTCAACTAATGCATGCACACGTTCTGGGCTGCTATAAACGCTGGACACGTTAAAGGTAGCTCAAAAAACACACATTCATGATGCACACACACACACACACACACACACACACACACACACACACACTATCAAAAGCACACAGATATGCAAACCATGTGCACACAACATAAATGCATAAATCCACATTCTGAATGTCAAATTGCACAAATATGCCACAAAACTGAATACACTACAGGCTTACACACACACACACACACACACACACACACACACACACACACACACACACACACACACACACACACACACACACACACACACACACACACACACACACACAGTTTGTTGATTGGCATTGGCTGCGGCATCGCTGACAACCACCGGCGTTTCATTTGCATAAAGCAAAGGGACGATGCACCTTCCCCTCACTCTGCTCCAGCGGAGGATGATTGGCAGCGGCTCGTGCGCAGCCAGACGCTGAAATGTGACTCTGCTTTTACTGAATTCAAAAGGAGCCGCTGGCCCCCGACAGCTCTGAGGGCTACAAAGCTCCACTCAATTTCACCTTTTGCTTAGATCCAATTTTTTTGACTGACATTTCTGAACGTGTCCCACACCTGATGTCAGTTTGACGGATGCATCCTGAGAGGACTCTCTCGGCAAAAAGGTCCCCATATTTGGACTTGGAAACGGTTAAATCTAGAGTCATTAAATACAGCCATTAAAAAGGAAATCGCAGTAAATATCTGGCTGTGTTATTTTCAAACTGCAATAATGTTAAGTTCTGATGGCCCTTAAGGTACACATCAAGTACTCTAAGGTACCTTGGCAAAGTATCTTTTACCATTTGTACTTTCACGAGGACAATTATATTCCCCAAGTGACCAACAACCTTTTAAACAAAACACGACACATTAAGGAATATTGAGAAAGTGCACTGATGGAAAGTGACAGAAGAAGGAATGTGAGGCAAATCATTTGGAGTTCTTCCCATATCCACACCTGTGCACATCTGGCCATTCGCTGTGAAATGCATGCACGAGTGTCGCATTGCCAATTTGGGCAATGAACAAAAATTGGTAAACACAGATCCAACATCTGTCTGAGTGTTTTTTCATTTTGTCTGAATGGAGGACTGATGGAGCTTTTTAGCATCTTGAGAAACGCTTCGTGACCAAGGTTGTTTGACATACCTGACATGAAAAGATCCATTTGCTGTACTTTTCCTCTTGTATTTAAGTATCATGTACTCCTTGTAGGTGTGTAATCGGGTTTAGAGAACAACAGCTCTGTCAAGGGTTGCAACAACACATTCTCACTCCCAAGTTGTCAAATACGTCAGCTGGTTACCAGACAACCCTCTTAACCCAGGGAGCCCACTGTCGTTTCAAATTAAACTTCCGTTTTCACAGGAAACAACTGATTGGGTTATAGTCAATTTGTTTACGTAACGTACGCAAAGAAGTAACATACATAACATTACAGAACCTACGTAGCTCAGTTAAGTGGGCTACGTTACGTAACCTCTCCTGGGTTAAAGTCCTGTGTTTTTAGACTTCACTGTCCTCCTTTCTAAGCAGATTTTACACTAAGTAACCTCACTTCCTCCGTTAGACCCGCTATAACTAAACGTAAAGCGTCACAGTTTGACGTGTCGGGCCACTGACTCAAGTTGGTGGTGAGAACCGCCTGGTGACACATTTTTTTATAGTGTGAAAAACGTATAAGAGTTTGATACTTTAACTTTCACCGTGGAAATGTGTCCCCATTGGAATCCATTGTAACCGATAAGTTTAAAGTCTGGTAAGCCATGACGCGGTACAACGAGCGGCCATTATTGAAAGTTACATAGTAGATATAGTAAAATGTCATTAGCTAGCAAGCTAGCAGCTTGAAGAAGACTCCAATGAGCACAGGTAACCTTGTTAAATTGGGGCTAAATGAAGTGATTGGACGGGTTTATTACAGTCCTGCAGCAGCCACAGATAGCAGGTTTTATTTCTCTTATTTTATTGGCATTTGATTCCTTGATTGCTGTCAGGATTTGCACATGCTTTTAAAGAAGATTACCAACGCTGCCTTTAAGCAAGTAGTTTAGTGCAAGTCATTGTGGGTTTGAAGGAGCCTGGTAAGAGGCTGATGTGAAACGTATTTTTGGTTCAGAAACGTCCACATCAAACGTCTCCCGCGGTTTCACAGCCAACCTTTTTTCCGGCGCCTGGGTTGAGGAGGAAACTATCAGCCACATGTCAGAGGTATTTATACACTCAAAAAAGAGGAAGTTGGGGAAAACAAAATAAAAGTGTTTCTTTTAAAACCTCAGTATCACAATAGCCTGGTAGCTTGTTTGTGAAAATTATAATTTGTTTCTGTTGCTCAAAGATTAACAAAGACTCAATTGGGGCCGGTGGTATTCCCAATGACTGTTGTGTTGCAGATAACAAAATCTTCAAAAAAACTGCAGAAATTAGTAAAACACATGTTTCCACTGCAATGAGAAACAAAACAAAGCTCGACATTCTTCCCTCTTTAGTAATGAGCTGAAATCCCACCTCGCAGCCCATTTCATCTCCTGCTTCCTGCTTCTCCCTTCTGTCTGAGTAATATGAAAAAAAGAGAAAAGAAAACAATAATCCAATAAACTAAGACATTCTAAATTGACTGAAGCGGTGTGAAAGTGCGTTTATATATTTATTTCTAAGCGTTACATCACTTCTCGGAGAGCCCCGCGGGCGGCTCGATTAGCATAATAATTAAGCCGGAACTGTAATGCACAGTTTGTTCCTATATCGCTGTACACTGCAGTTGGTTTTGAAGTTTCACTCCTCCACCCACAGCCCCCCCCCCCCCCCCCCCCCCTTCTCCCCCATCCAAGAAATTACCGTGCATTTAGACAATGGGAATGAATTAACAGGGAGCTAATTTCTCCCAGACTCCTTCATGTGTGTGTGTGTGTGTGTGTGTGACTGGTTATCAACAGTGAGACTTCTCACTTTCTCATTACATGCAGTGATTGACTCCGACACACACAGAGGGAGAGAGAGAGAGAGAGAGAGGGAGAGAGAGAGAGGTGGTGGGGAGGAAGAGACAAGGGGGAGGAGGAGGAGGAGGAGGAGGAGGAGGAGGAGGAGGAGGAGGAGGAGGAGGAGGAGGAGGAGGAGGAGGAAGGGTAAATTGGGAAAACTTTCATTATGAAATTGAGAAAGAGGATTCAATCAGACCTAATTTAAAAACTAATGTTACTCTTCTCCTCTCTCTCTCTCTCTCTCTCTCTCTCTCTCTCTCTCTCTCTCTCTCTCTCTCTCAGGGATGTTTGCCTGGATTGACATGATTTATAGTGAACTGCAATGAGAGCATAATGATGTCCTCAGTAATGAATTGATTAGCATTTAAATAGCTGTGAGAGCGCAGTGCAGCGGAAACCTGGACTGCAGCAGGTTAAAGTTCAGATTGTGTTACATGACCGTCATAAAGAACAGGAGGACTGTGCAGAGTGATGAGAGTTTGGACAGTTTTCGGGCGGTTTGCTTGGGAACCCTGAGCTTCTTGTTACTGGTTCCGAGCCGGTATCATGCTAGGTTAGGAAATAGTCCCGAAATGACATCTATAGGTTTTGTGGACAGGGACACAAAATGTCTGTTTTGTTCTTGTCGCTGAGCACGAAAATAATGTGAATGGCAGGTCAACTACGATCCTTATTGTGGTTTTATGGTCGTGTTGTTGTTGCCTAAACCCAACTGTTGGTGGTTTTTGTTGTTTAAACGTAACTGTTTGTAGTTTTTCCTTCACCTGACTAAGTGGTTTGTTGCTTTAACTTAACTTTCCTTTCTAACGTAATGTCGTCCCTGCAAAAAAAAACAGAAAATGTATGTCCCTGTACGTTTTGTTGTGCTCCCTTATAGGTGATGAAGAAAAGATTATACTTCACCTGTACACTCCTGATGAGTGTCGGGCGTATTTGACGATACAGATATTATCTTTTATCTCATCTTATCTCACTGGGATGTTCAAAGTTTCCTCTGAAGCTGAAACTAATGAGGAATCGATTAACGCCACTCATTCAACTGATCGCTGATTAATACCAAGAGTTTTTAATCAGACCTGACTAATCAGTCAGCCTGATTCATTGGACAAACTAAATTAATTGTTTTTCATTCTACGGGGAACAAATGACGTTTGCAAATTATAATTTCAGAGGCCGAAATTAATCAGCTCAACTAATAATACATGCAGTGAATTATTAGTGCGTATTATTATTATACAACTGTTTTGATTGTTATTGCTGCTATTAATGTTTCTAATTACAGCACCGAGGGAAATTACCTTTATTTTATTTTACCACTATTACTATATTATTACTATGTTTTTTTTTTTGTAGTATTTGTTAGCTGTTGGTTTTAGTTTTTAGTTTTAGTTTTACATACAAGACCACTTGCTACCTCGCTAACGACACGGCCGTCTCCTGGCTGTGAACACGCTGCTCAGAATATGAAGAAGCAGTGACACACACCTGCTGATTCCAGCTTGTGCTTACGCGTCGAACTAATTTGAATGTTTGAGTGCTTGTGCGTGTGTTGCTTGAAGCAGAGCAAATACCCGCTCAGCGTGTAATTCTCTTCTAATAGCAGTAATCTCGCCGCAGCTCTGCTCTGCATCAATAGTCACCGCGCTATTATTCTGAAAAACTCAGGGAGGAAGAGACGAAACGGCAGAAGAAATAAGCCGTCATTTGGCCGACTCGATGTCCTCTCGCTTGTCTTTCTCATCAATGCGGCCGTGAGTCGGTTTCACTTCCTCACACACATTCCTAACACTCCCGCTCTTTTCCCCCCCGTGACTCAAATTCCCCAGACGATCCCGTCTCCACGTTCACACGTGAAGCTGGGCGCTTTTGGAACTGTGTCACTCGAAACTGACTTTCAATCAGATATGAAATTGAATTGGGGAGGACAAACGAAAAATATTAGTCGTTTTCACGTTTCTTCAATAAACGAAGGATCACAACGTTCACAGAAGTGAACCTGCACTTGATTCAATTTAAATTGTGAGAACTGATTTAATGTTCAGTGAGGAACAGATATAGTTTCATATCACATTCAGATACAAGTTCTATAACTAATATATTCAATTTCAAATTATGCTATTCAATGCAGTTTTTTAATGCAATTATTCAAGTTAAACAATGTAAATTGAAATGATTTACACACACACACACACACACACACACACACACACACACACACACACACACACACACACCCAACAGTCTTTCCATTATTTCACTCTATTACTGTTTCTCTTACTCTACTCACTCTGAGTTTGGTCATTTTTCTTTAACAGTATATTCTGTAGTAATATGATTTTGTATTTTTCTATTCTGAAGCGTTAAGCTCCCGTTACAGACTCTGTACTACCTGCTAAAATGTAAATGTAATGAAGTAAAATAAATGTATTCCAGACGTGACGGTATTTTTTAAAGCTTAATATCAGCGGAGACTTTGTAACACCACAGGATGTTCGTATAATCTCTCTGCTGTCATTTCCTCCTCTCCTCTCCCGTGTCCGGTTCTTCTTCACTTTGTGTTTTGCTGATAACCACGTGAGCACTTCTGATAACAATTAACTCGGTTCCAAAGAGTCAGCAGAAGTGTTTCCTCTTTCTCCGTCAACGCACATTTTCCTCTTGCTGATGTGAGCACTCTGCTGTGAGGGAGCGAGCGAGAAGCCAGAACTGATGTGATCGTCTGTAATTCTGTGTGTTTCCATGTGTCTCTGAGCGACAATCTACAATACAACTTGTGTGTGTGTGTGTGTGTGTGTGTGTGTGTAAGATAGCCAAGCAGCTGAGCGAGATGGCAGCCTGTCTGTCTCTGTTAGCATCTTCTCTCTGTCACGGCTGCCCTGGCTTATAGCCTACAGCTCGGACACACTCACACACACACACACACACGCACACGCACACACACACACACACACACACGCACACGCACACGCACACGCACACGCACACGCACACACACACACACACACACACGCGCACACACACACACTCCAGCACACTGACATACATCTATATACTCCCATACTCAAAATGTTGATGTAAGTGCATCAATACTCACTATCATTGACAGACTGGGACATAAACACACACACACACACACACACACACACACACACACACACACACACACACACACACACACACACACACACACACACACACACACACACACATACACTAGGTCACTTTTGGGGGAAATTACATTGACTTAAATTCATTCCCTGCACAATTCATTGAATATTGGTCCCAATCGACTTGGTTTTCCACAATTAAATGAACAAGATCGATGTTGTCGCTGCCTCGATACCAGAGCCGTATATACAGCGTCTCTACGTCGCTGCTCCACATTACAAACATGGTAACTTCCATTTATTATCAGTCCACAAACCAATGGGTGACGTCACAATGTCTACGTCCACTTCATATAATCCGACTATGGATTGACTTCGTATCAAACCCAACGCCTTTGAGGAGAGCGTTCACCGTTATCCCC
>NC_136529.1:26986768-27046768 GCF_910591455.1 Pholis gunnellus
AGAGATGTTTCTTTATTGATATATTACTGAAAAGTGTGAAGAGACCTTGCAGAAAATGTAACAAACTTGCCGCTGGAGGCGGCAGGCTAACGTCACTTCAGCGTTCCTCTTCGTGCTGCGAATGCAAACAGAAAAACACTTGACAGTATGTAGTTTTTCAAAACGCCTTAAGACACAGGTTCAACTGTTCCATTGAGGAAGCATTTTACAACTTTTGTCAGCAGCAAAACTGGCGCATCTACAAATGACCATGTACTCTACCTGGTATGGACGGTTGCATTGAACTGATGCTCACTGATCTCAAGGAAGATGTTGGTTTTAGATCATGAAGGTTTCTTTAACTCACTATTTTTTGTCCGAAGGGTTCTTTTCCATCTTTTCCATATAGCTGAAAGAAGTGAGGAGAAATTAGTTCTACCCCCCAATTGCTCTGCCCATATGATCCTCACGGAGCTGAGAGACTCTTTGGATAAAAGCCTCCACCAATTGGCAAGGCACTGAAGGAAAGCGAATATGACAAATGTATCCCTGGGAAATAAGTCTTTGATCACTGCACCAAGAGGCAGAGAGTGAGAGAAAGGAGAAGGAGACAGAGAAAAAGGAAAAAAAAGCTGAGGTTAGCCTTATCGAAATGCAAACCACCAGACAGACTGTAACCTCACATGGGCTGCAAAATTTCAGGCTGTGATGAGTGAATGAACGGAGAGGAGAAATTAACTGAAGCACGTCCATCATAAGAGACATATCTAAAGAGAAGGACATGGAAGAAATAGCCGAGTGGTTAACATCATTGAAATACAAAAAAAAACATCAAAGTTGCAATGACCTGGTGCAGAATTTAAAACAAATAATTGCAGAAAAGGACAAATTAATGAATAACTTCTTGAGTGAAAAGGTGGTGGAAAGATGGATAGAAAAATAGGAAACGAGTTCAACAGATTAAATGCAAAACCACCAAGCATACAGTAAGGCTATGAACAAAACAGAGCAGAAAGGGGAGAAAGAGAGTCAAAGACAGAATGGGTCAGAGGCAGAGAGAGAACCACGACCACGTTCTCCCCGGCCAATAATCCTTTCAACTCTGAAACTAAGCGCTAAGTGAGAGAAGGAAGCCAGGAGCTCAGAACCTCATTGAAATGCAAAACCGTTAAAAACACAACCTTGCTAATGAAACTTAAATTCATGACAGGACTAATTCTGCTCTGCTTGAAGCTTGAGCAGTCGCACTAATTGGTTTTGAAATAATTTGGAGTTTATGATCGTCAATAACAGTCCAGTATTTCCCATTTGTCTGAGAGGGAATTCTTTAAGATGGTTCAGTGAAAATGATCCCAGTTATTAATTATCGCACAGGAGAAAAATAATTAAAGACACCTCCACAAGTCGTCCTCCAAAAGACTGTTCATAAAAAGGTGAGATTAGCACTTAGAGGGGTAGTTTGGGTGATTTGAAGTGGGGTTGTGAGTTACTTCTCCATCGTCAGTGTATTACTACAGTAAATGGAGTTTGAAGGAACCGACAGGAGTACCAGCACAGCATCAGTTCAAGTGAACGCTATATTTGGAATATTCTCACCTCCTTATGCCATGACAGATGTTTCTGACGGGGAACTAAAGCTGCTGTATCTATCCATGCTTTCACCAATGCCACAGACTCCATTGTAAGGTAAAGAAGCAAACATATAGGGTACACTTGAACTGATATGCTTCATTACTTTTTTTTAAAAGTAGTCTCAAATAAGTTTTACTGTGCCCGTGTACCTCATAAAACACCACTTCAAAAGAGCCAAACTAGCCCTTTAATGTGTTAAATTTGCTGTTATGAAAGTCCATTTTAAATCAGTGCTTCAGAGTGAATAGATGATATAGTCAATCGTGCAGTCCAAGGTGTGTCATTGTCAAGCATTGTTTGTTTTACTCTACTCTATATTATAATTTTGACGCTTTGTCTTTTTTCTAAATGTATATAGTGTGTCTTGTGTCTATAATTTGAAGTATTTTTCAACAGAAATGAACTAAATCCGACCAGTGTATTTTTTGGAATCCGTCATCCTCTGTTACTATTGAATGAAAATGTCACCTTCCTTGTGAACGAGTGAACCGCGATGAGCAGTCTGATGTAGACGTACAGATTGTTCCATTAATTATAGATACACCGAGTGACGAGCCCCGCACTCTGTCACCTCCGCGAATGCCAATGTTTGGAAGACAGAAGGTGTTACAGTTTGTGTTCGATCCCATAAGGCAATCTGCACGTTGATGTAAAGTCAGTGAATAATTAATGGCAGATGTTAGCGTCTGTCCCAGTGGTGCCTCGCTGTGGTTCGCTTGCCTTTCACAGAAGTCCAGGCGGAAGAGGAGCTGGAAGTTAGTTCCTATTTTCATTTGTGTTTGATATAAAAAAAGAAGCAACAGATGGCATATACATCAAAGGTTTCGGGTTTTTCCGGGATAATGAGCGTTTAGCGAGTGCACGATAACAAAATGAAGCAAAAGAAGAAATGAATAAGAATATCAGTAAAGTGATCCAATTCCCTTTAGAAAAAGAAGTTTATGTTTTTGTGTCTTGATCCACAGTCCCACTTCAGATCATACATACATTTTATTGGGACAGAGAAGCATTTATATAATCTTCTGTAATGTGAAGAGACCCTTGATTTTGTTGCCTGTCTTCACTTTTCATTTGGTGGTGGTCAGTCGGTCTGTAAGTTGGTGTCTCAGGGACCTCGGCCCAAAGGAGGCAACATAGAGGAGCCTTAACTTAAGGCCTTTACACACTGGGGGGCTTCTTTTTGGTGCTATTAATTTGCACGTGAATATATATTTTTTCAAACTGTTGTTTGTGTTGTTCTGTCAAACCGTCTCAGAAAGAGAAAGCTTGGCTCGGCTCAGGTTATATATACAAGTCATAAAATGTTTGAAAATGCTTTACTGTTATTGTTAAAAAGGATAATGAATATTTATGAGTGCTTATAATAGTAATCATTTTACACTTTAATGAGCAGATTATAAAGCATTGTAAGCATTGTTTATAATGCATCAAAGATATGGGCGTCATAGAGAGTGTTACCAAGATTATTGTTTAACTTCAGCTCCTTGATTTGTGTCTAGCGGAAAGGAGGGAGTCGTCACACAGTGAACACAAGACAGTTTTAAGGTCCTTAATTGAATGAAACACAAATCTTCTTTGGTAGTCATAGTTAGATTTTACATTCACATTTTATGTCTTGTGCATTTGGTTTAACTTTTTGATTTATTATTATTGAACCTAACATTGTTTAACTTAACATTCTTTCACCTAACATTGTTTAACTTAACATTGTTTAACTTAACATTGTTCAACCTAACATTGTTTAACTTAACATTGTTTCACCTAACATTGTTTAACTTAACATTGTTCAACCTAACATTGTTTAACTTAACATTGTTTAACTTAACATTGTTTAACTTAACATTGTTCAACCTAACAGTGTTTAACTTAACATTGTTTCACCTAACATTGTTTAACTTAACATTGTTTAACTTAACATTGTTCAACCTAACATTGTTTAACTTAACATTGTTTCACCTAACATTGTTTAACTTAACATTGTTCAACCTAACATTGTTCAACCTAACATTGTTTAACTTAACATTGTTTAACTTAATATTGTCTATACAGAAGATAACAGGACAATACGATTACTGTTGCTGCTGTCTTCAGCCAAACACTGCTGCATGAAGTGTTACAGTGCCAAGATTTGCAGTATTCACCAGACATCAACTGTTTGACCTATCATGGGCAGCAACAGTTGTTTCCCTGTCTGAACCAGTCAGCTAGTCCATCAACCAGCCAGTATAATGGAGAATAATTCATGGAATGGAAGTGGAAATTATCCTAAAAGTTTTAGGTCAGCACATATGACACAGTCAGTCAGTCAGTCAGACTGCAAGCTTGTTGCAGCGTGTGTCTGTTGCATTATTAAAGAGCTTTTTGCAGCCTGTTACTATCGCTGATACAGACGGCCGCAGGCTACAGTATGTTTGAGATAGAAATTGAGAAAGGGAAGGAAGAAACGAGGGAAAAAGATGGAAAAATGTATATAAAAAAAGTAGATACACCCGAATCCCTGCTGATCCCTGGGGCTATTCACAGAGGGTGAAAAAGACAGAACAAACAAAGGTAGGAGGAAATGTAAGGCTAAAATTATCTTGAGGTTGTATGGTAATGCTGGGAGGGACGAAGAAGACGTAGTGGAGAAAAGCAAAACGAGAACCATAAAAATATGATGAAAGAGGGGAAGGGGAGGAGGAAAATGAAGGTTAAGAGAGGGTAAAAAAAGGAGATGCAGGAGAGGAACGAGGGAGGATGGTGGAAGAAAAATAAAGGGAGAGGAAAGAAGGAAGGGAGGGGGTTTCAAGGGAGGAACTGTAAAGAGAAAGGGAAGATGAAAAATAAATACAGGGGGAGAGATGAAGGGCAAGAGGAGAATAAGAGAAAATAAAGGAAAATAGCCTCAGCATGTATGTTCAGAGAAAGGGGAAAACATAAGAATGGTGAGGAGGAAAGGAGGGAGAGAAAGACGATTGTAATTGCTGCAGGTTGTGAACCAGAGGAAAGAGAGAAGAAACACGTAAGGACGCAGGAAAAGGCTGAAGGCACCGCACACTGCCCTCGTTTAACCTGGCCTGGTAAATACTTCAAATAGTTGTCTGTCAGAGCCCAGGGCTACACTGTACATCACAGGGAGAGAATAGAGAAACACGAGCAGACAGACAGCAGCGCTCATCGAGCTCGCTGGAGCAGCAGCCTGTAGCTGTTTGTCTGTTTGTCTCGGGGGAATCTTTAAGGGCTCCGCTTCAATCTGCCTCAGGGGCGAGCTGGTGGGAATGCAACCGACACACACACACACACACACACACACGCGCATGTGAGTGATGCCTCCAACGATTGTGTTCAACATTGATTAGTGCTGGAATTATTAGTAAATTAATCGATTGGCAGAAAGTGAATAATGAAAGTCGAGCAAAAAGTAATACCTGCTTTTAGTTTCTTTTCCCCCCAATAGATGACTTCACCGATTATCACAATTTTTGCTGATTCGTTTTTTGTTGATATGCTTATCGATTAATTTACTAATAATTTATGCACCAATCAATAATTACAGAAATAATTGGAAACAGCAACTAAGAAAAAAATGTCACCACAAGGTCCTTTTACCAGCTGTTCTGGAGCTTTCGATCATATCACATGATCTTCGTTAGCAGATGGAGTTTACCCGGTTGTTGTCACATTGTAGAATCTCCATTTTTCTTTTCTGATCCCCGTCAGCTGATGCAGGTCATGCGATACAGTCAAAAGCTCCAGAACAGCTATGAAATAGAAATTGTGGTGAGATTGTTTTCTCAACTTTTGTTTCCAACGTCAGCAATGACCTTTGATGTGAAATTTTGATATTAATCTTCGGATGCAGATTGTGTGAAATTAACTAAAGCTGCAAAACAACTTCCTTGTGGACGCTGGCGTCCTCGGCTGGCTTTACTGTCTTTCAGAGGCTGAATTTAACATTTTGGCTCAAGATATCAGAATGAAAATCTAGTCTCCCCTTTACAGGTATACCTACTTTATTCTAACCTCAAGCGGTTTTCCTGTGATGTCTAACAAAAAAGTTACTCTTCATTTTTCTAAAGTTTTCCTACAAAATTCCAGCAAGACGTGTCGATATCAACTCTTCACAATTATACGGCCCTTGCAAAATAACATAGAATTCAAAGAACACAACTTTGTTAGGTTAAGGCATCAAAAAAGATTGTGAAAAGATTACAGTGCATTCATTTATAACTATAAGAACGCCTTATGGGAACAGCCTTCACACACACAAAGTCATGTTTTCATGACTTGTGGGGATATTACATTGACTAACATTAAGTTCTTGGAGACTTACCAAAACCCTAACTATAACCGCTTCCGGCTTAATCCTAACCTTAATCTAAACCTAACCTTAGCCTTGAACGTTGAACCAGATGTACGTCATGGGGATGTGAATTTTGTCCCCATTAGGAAAGTGAGGCCCCACAATGTGACTGTGTAAAGAGATTTATGTCCCCACAAGACAGGTTAAACACACATCACACATACACACACACACATGCACACACACACTGATCCGTCCTCCATTTTATACCCAGTGCCCCGATATGTGATAACACACATTATGCATATTGGTCCCTGGTGCTTTGTACTGTTGGTGGGTTTGGTAAATGGTTCAGTGACTGAGAGCTTCTTCACGTAGCAGGATGTAATTAAAATTCCCCTGTGTGTGTGTGTGTGTGTGCTGAAACAGTGATTTAGAATGCATCCGAAATAGAGCCTCATCTATGAATTGATTTTTATGCTACACTCTTCCTCTTTCTTCCTCTCCCTCTCGTCCTCTTGTTCTGTCAAGCTGACTCCTACTCTTTCTTTATCTCTCCCCCTAAGCCCCCCTCTCACTCTATTACTCCCCCAGATCTGTCTGTATCTTTCTCCCCTATCTCTCCCCCTCACTCGTTACAATCCTGCTGACTGTTCAAAAGTTGAGAAGTGGTCTCATTTTAACTTAATTTTAAACAGGCAGCTGTGTGGTGAGCTTGGATCACCGTATGCCCCCTTACTTGTCTTCCAACAAGGGTATATGGGGAGTAGAAATATATAATATTTCAGTGACGACTATTTTCACTGACTGGAGAAACAATCCAAAACTCAAAGCTTTTGAGGTGGGATTAGGATTAGAGACCTCATCTGGCTGCCAGCTACCAACATCAATATAAACTTGCGATAGAAAAGAATGGCTATAAAAAACAGGCAACTGGCGAAATCTGGATGAGATTAAGATCCCCAAATTTGTACCATTTGTTGTTAATAATGGGTCTGTAAACCGTCTATAAACATTATTTGGATGGTAATTATAAAGTTGTGACTGTTGGATACAATTCTTTGATGAATGGAGCATAAATACTTTAGAAGAGACTCTATAAACATTATTTAATCATTTGTAAATGGTTTATAATTTGTTTGGGGTCCATCTATCCATGTAATGTTTTACAGTCAATTTCTTAAAGATTTAGAAATCATTTTGGTAATCATTAACAAATAAAGTATATAAAATGTTAAAATGTGTGGAACAATTAACTGTTAATAAATAATGCTCTAATGTAATCAGAATGTAAATCTTTTCAGCTATGATACAATATAAAATGTATGAACTAATTATTTAATATCACACAAACTAATGATTAAATAACAAAACATAACATCAGCAATAATTTGTTTAGAATAGTAATTGTATTTCATTGTTTATACCAGTAAAATAACTATTAACTAAAGTTGAATTAACTATCAATTCACCATGTATTAATGATGTTATTATAACATGTTATGTAATGAACACAATCTCTGGTATTTCATATAATATACAATGTAACATGAATACTTTAAAGGAGCACGAATGTTAAAACTGACATAATAAAAAAGTGGTTACTTAAAAAAAATCAATCTTTCAAGATATATATTCAGGCTGAATTAGATCCTCAAGTCATCCCGAAATGTGTTTCACATTATCAAACAAAAGACAAAAACAAATTCACATAAAGCTTACGTCGCTCCATTAATTTGGCAGGAATTTTAATTTGGTTGTGTCATTTCCAGGTTGTCTTAAGAGCTGTGAGATTCTTAAAGTACACTGAACACAGATGTTATTGTTGATCCCCTTGTGTTTTTGGAACAGCTTTAATTTTCGGTTTTAATTCAGCCTTGTTTCTGGATTTTTGCTGAGTGTACCTCTGTGAGCTGTAAGCCGTAATGGAGTCAGCAGAGCAACGCGTACTTATAACAAATGTGTCACCTGTCCGATAAGCTGCCATTGCTCTCAATGTGCTGTAGTAATGTTTTTAATTTGTTTATTGGGAATCTGATAGGCTGACTTGATGAGCTGCTATTAATGGCCAAGCACACTGTTTTCTTTGTTATAGCCATTTTTACAACAATTTAAAAGGAAGGGGGCATACTGATAACATTAATTTTCATAAATAGTCTTTTATCTAATGACCTGCACACGTTTTTTTATATTTTCATGAATATCTACTCTATCTTTATTCATGAGTTCACTATGAGAGCACTTGATAATGCACATACGCATGTATAATTAGATGATACAAAATGGTTGATTGTGATTGGATGAATGTCCAACACGGTTAGCCGCCATAGGACCTTATACCTGGTTTAAACATTACCACTTTACTATCGTAACACCTGAAAGTGGAGGAACAGAAAGCCTTGTGGTCCCCCTTCTTCAGGGATTCTCTAGGCTCACGACCTGCGACCTCCGATTTCTGTGCAGAAATGGCAAAATAAGAGCCGGTAAATAACAACACAAAGATCTACTTTATGTATGCTCCTGGTCTAATATCATTATTTCTCTATGGGCAAGGTTTTTCTTTGAAACAAGAAAGATGAAAGCTTTTTTCCATATTATATGAAGGTATACATACAGTATGTATCAACTGGAATAGAGCGCTGCAGGCTGCGGTCAACTCATCAGTCTAGATACCGTCTAGCCGAGTGACCCTCCTAGTGTGCAACTTTTTAAAAACCTTGGCCACAGGATTAATTACTATTCTATCCTGTGTTGGATCACGTTACTGTAACTCACAGGTTTCTACATTAGTCAATACAGTAAATCTCTTCAGAATCAAAACCTTTATAGAAATTGTTGTTTTTCCAGTTCATTCAGTACATGTATTTCCTTCTTGTCACAGTTCAACTTGGTCATTTCTTTCACAGAGTCCCAACATTTTTTTTCCCGAGTTCTTAGTTGAAAATACTTCTCTGACGCTTGGATCACGTGTTGTTCTCACGCTTCCCTTAGTTTCCCCTTTAGTTCTCTTTGAACTGCTCTCAGTTTCATTATATCTCTGTTCCATTAGGCTTGTTTTTTTTTCGTCTAATGCAATCTTTGATCTCAGGCATGATGCAGTCTTTGTTGTTTGGGTATATCCTAATGGTCTTTTTTGGCGCTACACACAAAACTGAATGTACCCTGTGATCGCCTCCGCAATACTCTCAATTATTCTCTCGTTGGAAAATATCCCAATCTGTGGCCCTGAAGCAACAACTTAGCTCCTCCTTATTCTCATCCTGCCAGACACTGACAGTCTTTGAGGAAGGTTTGCTTCTTAGCAAGTCGGACCTGAAAGTGGGAATTAGACAGATAGTGTTATGATCCATATTTGAGAGGGGGGGTCTGAGCTTAGCAGCAGACAGCATGCATCATTGATGCTGCTTTAGCATTTGTCTAGAATCTGAAGTGAAGAGCAGTTGTTCAGTTCTTCCCTACACAGTTCACAGTTCCCTTTGAACTGATCATTTTTGCTCCAATGGTTTGGAATCTTACTTATCATGGCTGATTAACCTGTGCAGTCAACTAGGCAAACTGAACACAGCTTTAATTTCCCATATGTCACTATTGACGTATTGCTGGAGCCCTGGAAGAGCGTAGTCAATCTTTCAACGATTGAAGTCCCCTGCTACTAATATCAGTTTGTAATTGATGATGGACACAGTCCGCTACGCGGGAGGCAACCTTGGATGCGGTCTTTCTAGGCGAGATGAAACGCTGATAAAAATACTTCTGTATTCTCTGGGTAGATAAAATGGTCATACACTCAAGCGTGTAAGTTCTAATGTAAGGTTTGTGTTCAATGTCTTTGTTAGCGTATGCACCAAAAGTTCATGAAAACACAAAGTTATTATTCCTATCCATGGGAACCTGAACCTGAACCAATGAATCTGGAAAATCTCCCCAAAGCCAGTTGTCTGAGTAGATGATGAGGCATGACCCTCTGTATTCATTAGGAAACCCTCGTGTTCAGGTGCAGCTCCTCCATCTTGTTCCTCAGGGGCCGATCACACCGAGTGTTGCCCGCAAAACCAATGTTTTTCTCTGGTACGGCGCACCTGGCAGGCAGAGAGTCGCACCGCTCGTCAATGTCTCAACTGACCAAGGCAGCTTTACTACTTTACCACTGACTTCCTGTTTTTATGCCGGTAGATGTGGTTGGAACGGACATTGATATTAGCGATAGTTAATTATTATGATACTATATAATCATTTTCTCCTCCTCATTCAACAGCAGAGGAACAGCAAGAGCTCGACGTCTACATTGAATACCCCCCCCCCTTTATTTACATTTGAACCAATACTATTATTACCATCGATACTCATTGCTAAAGAGTACCAATGGTAGACTTGCTTGTTGTACCTTCGGCGCAGTCCTCCCTCATTGCCCTTGATGTTTGACTCCCACAGCACCTGGCCGCTTCCCCCAGGCAGCACGGTGATGGCGTTGTATTGCGTACAAACGCTGGGTGTAATCAGCACCAACGGGAACAGCACTCAACAAAACAGTCTTCTTCTCTTCTGCGTTACGCTTGTTCTATCATTTCTGACCAGATAAACTCAACAACCCAACAAAATTCAACGCACTTGACAAACTTCGACACACACTTTGACAGACTTAAACAAACTCTCGAGTCGCAGCAGCGCCGCGTCAACCGGAAGTGTGTAAAGTTTGATGAACTCCGTCGGTCTGTAATGGATTCCACGGTTGAGAGTGGCCTCAGTGGCTGAATCATATTTACATTTCCTCACGGGGTTTGATTGACGGCGGCTCTCTGTGCTCCAGCAAGTATGAAACAAAGTGTGGAGGAGCGGGCGGGCCAGGCCACACGAGGCTCTGTCAATCAATCGAGTAATGGGGAGACAGCGGAGCGTTGCTGTTGGCGCTCGCTTCCTCTGGGTTTAGTTCTTAGTGAGGAGACTCGGGGCTCAAGATGGACTTTTATTACCCCTCCAAAGGAATTGGCAGGAAAAACAAGAAATACATTTTATGTCACAGTATGTTGCTCTCCTGACCGTTCACACCATGGTCACATATTTTCACTTCCTTAAGAATATGAAGGGCAATAGTTGATGAATGTTATATAATTTGATTAAGTTGATAACTTAATTTGATAAATTGTACACTTTCATTAGGTCAGAGGTTTTTTATGGCTATAATTCCGGCTCAAACTGCTGCAGGCACTGCTCACTTCAGTCGTGTTACTGTGAATACCAATGAGAATGTTCGTTTGCTGTTTGTCTCCACACTCTTACGGTCCACAACCAGCCTCCTGAAAGTTTCTCTCCCTGCATTTGATACAGCTCAGAACAACACCTCATTGTCACACACTCTTCTCTACAAATGAATTTCCTCCACTAGAACCATTTTATTTCAGTTTATTTCCCTTTCAAGTCCATGCATATACAGTATGTATGTATATATATATATATAAATTATTATTGTTTGACTGTTTCCCTTCATGTGAGATACAGTACTGAACACACGTCTGCTGTTTTAGACCTCCAGTTGCCCTTTATCTGAATATTTTTTTCAGGTTTGTTTGTTGCATGAGCCTCTTGTTTGTTCTGTGCGTAGAAATAAAATAGGAGCAGAAAGTATGAGGATGAAATAGTAATTTTGATGTTTGCTACATATTATTCTGTGCTTTTATTTTTGAGGAAAATATTGAGGAAATTGCTTTCCATGGTCTGAGGAATTGTTTTTACTGTTTCTGTCCCCGGGGCCCAGAGTGAATCAGGCAGTGGAGCTTTCATGCCCTCTGCTCCGTCTCAGGCAAACTCCCTGGAAAAGGATTTTGGAATTGAAAAAGCTGAACTTTCTGTTGTTCCATCCATCATTTTATATTCTTAGTTCTTGGTTCTCCTGAACTTTTCAATCACTTTATGGCCTATTTCTGGACTATTCACAACTCAATCTGTTGCTTTTTCTGCCGTCATTATTTGTACTCAAGGTTTAATAATAATAAGATTAAATGTAAAATAATAAAAAATAGTAAAAAATAGTAAAAAAATCACAAAATTGATGATTTGATGAACGATGATTTGTCTTTTGGCTGAATCACATCTACATTACGGTACAGTACATTTCTATGATTGCTATACTTTCACCGTGTTATGCTCCAGCTCTGAAAACCTGTACGTTAGTGTTGTTAGTTACAAACTCACCAAACGAGCCAAAACATATAAAAAATAATAATAGCATAGCTCATACAGTTGGTTCATACAGTTGTTTGGTGTAGTGGCGGTTCTAGATATAAATGCACTTCTGTATAACTCTCTTTAAAATCAATATTAACACCATATGGTGACAGACTTTGTGAGTAATATTTGATGAACTTTCCTTCAGGAGTTGGCCTTCAGAAGAAAAAGATTTAATCTTGAAATGTATAATATGAAAGGATTTCAAGGAATTCCTATGAAGTCAATGTTTAAACTGAATAAATCAAATACTCACAGCTGGAGATGGTGACAGGCAGCTGTATATCTAGCCCAGGGTCCGGCAGCCTTTCAGAAGTATCGCGGCATTTCTAAATTGTCTCGTTAATCTGTGCATATCAACATTGATTAACAAGAGTAGTAAATCAATTAAACTACCGCAAATAACAAGCCACGCAACTGCTGATGGCTTTGAAAGAGGACATTTAGCAAGCAGATGAGAAGGCACTTCCAAAAATCTCTTGCACTCTTATTGCAGGTGTGCTATTGGTATGGTTGCCTAGCCCTGCGTTAGCCTATCAGAGCATTCCACATATTGGCTTGTAAATAGCTCGGGATAAAGAGCAGCATAACTAACAAAAAAAAAACAATGTTTTTAAATTTTTGTTTGTTTGGATTCATCCCAAATTGCCAGTGTCCTCATACCAACGGGTAGTTTGATTTGCGTTTTTTGTGTCTAGCAACACGTGTGAATTTCAGCGAGCTACATATATACTCAAAATACACTTCGGTCTTCACAGGAAACAACTTTAAGTTAAGGCAACAAAACTACTTGGTGATAGGTTTTAGGAAAATATTTAGGGTTTCAAGTAACTACGGAAGTTTTGTAACTTCTCATTTCACACTGAGTGCAAACAACAGCTTTGTTTGACCCTTCCCGCTCCCCTTCCGCCCTTTAAACTTCTTGGTTCATAATTACATGGATACGAAGAGATTTCGTGGGATGTCTATGAATTGCAGCGCATTCATTTTCTTAATATATAGCTACGGCCACTTTATGAGAACAGCCTGTACAATAACAGACAATTGCTGAACATTGCTGGTTTTAATCTTCAGTCTAATGACTCGGTCGGTTCACTGTTGTAGAGCGTCCAAACGACAGTCCCAGCGCTGTGTGTCTGCTGGCTGCAGATCGCTTCAAGAGTCTCCAGGCTCCCTCAGTGACTGAGTGCCTGGACTCTGCTTTAGCCTCCGATGGAGCACACTGACTGCTTTTGTGAATGAAACTGTGTGTGTGTGTGTGTGTGTGTGTGTGTGTGTGTGTGTGTGTGTGCGCGTACCAGAGGCGGGATGTGGAGAGACGTGATGTGAGGAAATGGAGAGGAGCGAAGGGTGGAGAGAGTGAGAGAAAATAACTTATTGGTTTTGTCAACAGTTTCCGCCAAAATTGAAAACCGTGATAGCTGGAGCGTGTGTGACATGTTTCCATTTGTATTTATGGGTCTATGTGTGTGTGTGTGTGTGTGTGTGTGTGTGTGTGTGTGTGTGGGAGAGAGATAGACACACATATACAGAGATACAATGAAAGACACACAGATATACAGAAACAAAGACAACAGATGTTTGCCATGATTCACTGCTGTCATTGCCACCTCCCTAACACCACGACATTACTAAATATTAGTGTTTAATGCACAGTTTTATTTCTCTCCTGTCATCATTACTAACCGTGAAATGTCTAAATCACTGAGCTTTGAAACATTCAGTCACACAAGTAAAAAACAAAGTGGAATAAACACAGCTGGCAGAGACATAACTAACAAATATAGGTATTATAGGATGCATTCAGCTGTTTTTTCAAATATTGCATTTAATCAGTTGGGAAGAGTAATACTAGATCTAGGTAGAATAATACCAGATGTTTTATTCAGAACATAGACTACTGATGGAGGCAAAACTGAGATTCTATGTGCAAAGACAGCGCTTCATGATCACTGTCTGCCAATTAGACTCAGCTATTCATATTACTTATTTCAATGGTCATACCTGTTTCCACTATCTCACTGAAAAGCACACACACATCCTCATCTACAATCCAAGTACCTGCAGTAATGACACTGGCTAATGGAGTGGAAAGCTTCCTGTGCATTAAGAGCTTCTCCCCGGGTTAATGAGGTGTGTACGTGTGTGTGTGTGTGTGTGTGTGTGTGTGTGTGTGTGTACGAGAGCGAACCAGTTAAACACCATCCCCCGGGTATAATGGGAATAAATTAAGATAAGAACGGCCCATTGCTTTAGCAGTATGCATTATGTCGTACATGTGTATTGCCGCTGATTTTAGCTAGAGCAGGAAGACTAGTGAGGGGGAAGAAGAGGAAGAGGAAGCAGACTGAACCGATGCCCATCAGCTCACGGCTGCTTATCCTGTCAATATGTCTCTGATGCCGCTTGCACACGGTGATTGTTGTGCAGATACTGTAGTCCTGACTGAGACGGCTGTGACATAAATCTGAACTCGCGGTAGAACAGTCAGTGCATATTCTCTGCATCCCATACAAGGAAACTGCAGCGTGAATAGTGTTTCGAGGTCAACTTATTTTGTTGTGGATCATTTGTTTTCAGGTTATCACAACGGAGTAGAGGAGGTTGGGGTGGTGGATGGTTTCACCCAGGAGACTGTTTGGGTCCCTTGTGAACAGAATACTTGTGTTGCCTAAACACAACCAAGTAGTAGTTTTATTGGCTTCAACTTTTGTTGTGTTTAGTTTAGTTTGTTTTGTTCTAATGCTGTGACATCAGAGCCACCGGCTCGGATCCAGAGCGAAAATCAGATGAAATCAAGCAGGTTCACCAGAACCTCCTTCAGCTCAGACTCCAGCATGGACATCGTGGACAGACCCAGATCCGGCTTCACCTGCAGCCTTGGACCTGCAGTCGGAGCTCTGGAGGGAGGAGGAGAGCTCAGCCCGGTAAAGGGTGACGGACGGTAAAAGGCGCCTTATGCGTCGGTAGCAAAAACCGAGCTGCGCTGAGCTGAGCGTTTCCAATTAACGGCCATTGAGAGTAAGACGAGGCTGCAACGTGACTTCTGTCCAAAGCCTGTTTTGAGTATAGCTACTGCTGGACAGCTTTTCAGTCTGTTGATTTCACCGAGTATCAGCCAAGGTCCACCAGACATGCCATGAATTCTCCCTTCACATCCTCCTCCCTCTTCTGATCTGCTCCAGTTTTTTTTAATTTGTGCTCCGTCATTTGAGATTGCTCAGGACGGCTGTAAACATGTAACGATAATCAAATAACAAAACCAGATGCGACGAGGCATGAATATCTCTGATGGTTGTTAAGTACACACACACACACACACACACACACACACACACACACACACCTACACACACACACACACACACACACACACACACACACACACACACACACACACACACTTGTTTTGTGTGTGAGGAAAAATGTAAGCAATCATCTCAGGACCATGCTGCGTCTGTGTATCTCTCCTTTAATCTGCGTAATCTAATGTCTCTCTGTTGTTTCACGACATTTTGTGTCCGTATTCATGGCAACTGTGTGTGTGTGTGTGTGTGTGTGTGTGTGTGTGTGTGTTTTAAGTAGCTCTGGTCCATTAGTGAAAGCTGCTGTATACAGCTGTGTGTTTTGGTCTCAGGTGGAGTGAAGCAGTGGTTGCCAGGCTCTTCATCAAACCCCAGGGAAGCCATGCAGGCTCTTTGTATGGACTCTTTGAATGGAGTGTGTGTGTGTATATATATATATATATATATGTATGTATGTTATCTTGAGAATAGTGTAATGAAAATATGACGGATGATCTTCAGGGGAAAAGTGGACTCAAGGGAGACAACGTTGTGTTTGCGTTCTCTGTCAGAACATTTGGGGAAAAGAAGTCGCTGCTTCATGGGGCGGTTTGAGGTGTAAGACTTTTTAAGGGTTTTTCCTAGAATAAGTTGTACACTTGAGGTTTGAGAGGACAGCATGATAAATCGGTAGAATATGTTCACATCACTAAATGGGAGTAATATGACATAAGTAGGACAAATCTTTCTTTATTTCTGCTCCCCTCTTATACGTCTCATCTCCTTTTCCTCTCTTACTTTGTCTATGTGCCATTATATATAATATATACTGTATATATATATATATACAATGCCATAAATGACCACTGACTGTAAGAGCAGATGGTCCTGTTATGAATGGCGGCTTATTTGAAAAAGACGTTTTATGTGTTTGTATGAAAAATAAATGAAAAGAGAAGATTTAGGCCTCTGTGTGTTTAAGCCGACTGAAGCTCTATTTGGTTATTTCTAATGTTTATTTGTGACTCCCCCGGAGACAAGAAGAGAAGGAAGGTCTGCATACAGTCGTTACTGTAGTAATATCAGTGGTGATGGTGTTAATATCCTGGTAAGAGGAGCGCGTTTACATCACCACAAGAGGGCACCACCTTCACACCATATGTGACCGGGGGGGGGAGGGAGGAGGGAGGAGGAAGTGAAGCTGGGGACACAGGAGAAGGAGAAGGAGAGAGGTTGGGGAGGCAGGAAGTCACGGATAAAGAAGCGAAAGCAGAGGAGGGGTGAGGAAGGAAGAGAAGAGACAAGGGGGATAGATGAAGGATAGAATGAAGGAGGGAGGAGATGAGGAAGGAAGGTAAGAGAGGAAGAAGATTTGTCATACACACAAACTCCCTTCCCTTGTGTTTTCCCCTAAAAATACATCCTTCATATTTTAATTATACCGAAAGGTCTCCCCCCTCTCTGTCCTTTATGATGATTATGATTATTATGATTTTATTTTCACTGTGTTTTATTGTTTCCTGTCTCTTTCCTGTGAGAAGACATGTGGGGGAACAGCTAGCCTGGCTCAGTCCAAAGTTAAGAACCTGAAAAAATAATTGTTTGTCATTTTATTGTTGATTAACTATTTCTACAGCTCGGAGCAGCTACAAAATAAAATGATTTCCCAAAATATCAAACTGTTCCTTCAACAAAAACACAACATTTCCTGCAGCTGTTACAGGATTTCAACCTTTAACAAGCCACAAGCTTTTATTGTGAAGCAGCTACAGTTTCCTGTTGTCTTACTCAGCATAAGCAGCTGCTAACTCCAGAATTAATCAAAAATAAGTCCACATAAACGTAAATACGGATATTTATTGTTGGCCCGTTCCTGTCAGCAGGTCAGACTTTAACGTTTCATGGAGGAATGATCACAGAACAACCGACCGCACTGAGCCCGTTCGATGAGGAGGTCAACCACCGTGAGTCCAAAGTAAACCTCCAGCCTCACACATAGAAAAAAAACACAAGATTGAACTGTTTGTAAACTGAATAACCACTGGGGTGTGCTGTCCCATTGGTGAGAAATGAAAATCAGTATCATCTCAGCACTAGAGCTCTGCAATGCAATATCTATTATCCAACTTTAGCTCAGACTATTTCAGACTAAGGAATACTTCATCCACAACATGACCATTTGTTTATCAGTTACTCACCGTTAAAGTTCATACCGTGTCTTTTCCGGGGGCTTAGGGAGAGTTATTAGTTATTACGTGTTATTAGTAAAGTACACAAGTTACTTAACAACAAGGTTGTCAATGTTGACTTGGTTTCATACATGACATGAAAAGCGGTTTCCTGGGTGAAAGTCCTGTGTTTGCTTGACTTGTCCGTGCTGCCCGACCTCTTCCTCACGTGGTCTTTCTTGCTCGTTACTCGTTACCAGATGGGTTTACGTTGGAGTCGGTTAAAAGTCCGGTGCGCCTCATACGGACGCTGAATGGTTTCATCGGTATCAGACGCTGAGGGCCGCTGACCGAGCGGCGTTACTAGACGTGAAGTTGGGAATGAGGACGGGTCGGTGTGTCACTTCACAGCACGTTTGTTTCTCAAATAAACAGAAAAGTAACGTTTATTAGGAATTCAACCAGACGACAGATCGCCTGCTAGTGACAACAAATGTATTCAGACTCTTTTCTGTCCTAAATAGTAAGACAGCAATAAAAAAAAAAGAATTCACCCAAATATGAATCCAAACCACATATTCATATTGTAATACAAACATCAATTCCTCATTATAATGGCAGTGTTTGGCAGGTGGCTGGTGTTAATTTGCTTCCCCGGCATTAATGTTCCGCTAAACTCAAAGTGATGAATGGCGTCGTTCAGGAGAGTGATAAAGGTGAGTGTTTCTTTCCATTTTACCATATTCACATACATTATTCATATACGTCGAGCAGAGCCATAGATTAATAGTTGAATACGGGACGTCAGGCCTCGAGTTAGTCTTCTAATCTCGGAGGCTACAGTTCTTTACAGATTTCAACCGGGCTGTGGAATTGGAAAGGCGAGGCTGACGGAGGGACTGATGAAAGACGCTGCTGTGGAAATGAGGAACTGAGGTTTTGGGAGTTTGATATCTTGGCCTCTGCTGCATCGATTCTGACCATTAATCTTTCTGTCTCTTGCGAGTTTATTAACTTTTCAGTAGTACAGTAACATCTCAATAAATGTAGTGCAGAAGAAATCCCCCTAACTAACAAACAAACAAACAAACAAACTCTTTGGAAGCGTTAAAAAGTGCGTACACAGTATAAACACATAAATGTAAACGTGTCGATTTTTTTAAACAAACCAGCTAAATTTAGGAGATAGACTTCTTTCCCATTACCAGAACACGAGTATGCCGTTATTTTACAAAACCGGCACTAAGCACTGCCCATTACTCTTCCCATGTATGAAGAAACAAGCCATAACTCAGGCCCGGTCTGGTGTGGCTGGTCCCTGCCGTCTAATATCTGAAATCACATCTCAGCTTTCCCACTGTGAGTCTGATGTGAGAGCCAAAGCCAGGACATCTTTTTGGTGAAGTGGAGCTTCCCTGACCCAAAAATGTTATTCCTGTCTGGGTTTGTTAATTAGTTTTCTCTGCTCAGAGAAGCTCTACGGGGGTAAACAGTCTGGTTTCCACTTCTCGCTGTGAAAAACTTAAAAACTAAGACGTACAAAAAAATTCAAATTCTTGAGTTCAGAGAATTGAGAAGCTTTCTCTCTCTTTCGGGATTTCACCTGTATAAATTGAACGACGGCGGGAATTCTGGATTCAGTCTCACGTGGACCAAAGTAATCACCGCGCGGCAGGAGGCCCGGTCGAAGCCAAGCGAAGCATCAGCGCTGTAGTTTGGCTTAATCATCGCGGCGCAGACTGACAAATAGAGAGCGGCGAGGGCGACCGGAGAGGTGGTAGAGCGAGTATTTGTGTGTGTGTGTGTGTGTGTGTGCATAGGAGTGGTGGATACCTCAAGGGAGGTGAGGCGAGCCGAGACCCCGGTGTGTGATCACCATCGCCACGGGACAGAGCGCTGCTTATTAAGGGGATTCGCCACAGGAGGGCGAGTCGATCTCGGAGCCAGCTGGAGTTTCCTCAGAGCCGTTGGAAGCACAGAGAGAAGAGGGAGAGTGACGTGGAAACTGAGGGAGGAAGAGACAAATACAGACAATATAATCATAGAGAGGGGGATAGAAAGATGAAGAAACAGCGGGACGGAAATGGCCGTCAAATAGTCAAAACAAGGTACTCCAAGAAGTCCAATAATGGGATCAGACTACATGATACCAGCCTGAAAACCAAAACCAGAGTCCAATATTGGGACTCTAAAAGAGCCAAAAACACAGCAAATGGTGTCCTGTTGTCGTTATAATTCCTCCTCAGTGCTCAGTGAATAATAACTTGAATCACTTTCTTCCTGATGTGCAGCCGTCTGGCCTCAGAGCCCAAAAAATGCTCAACAAAGAACTAGACGGCGATGTTTGAACAAGCCGCCCTATCTCTCTTTGACAAGTCACAACCTCCTCGTACGCAACGCAGGCAACTACACCAACAGTGTAAAAAACACAACAGAATGACAATATCCATAACTGTAGCACACACACACACACACACACACACACACACACACACACACACACACACACACACACACACACACACACACACACACACACACACACACACACACACATATGCAAATGCAGTATTGCAAAATAACACAAAGTGCCTTAACACGTACACATTTTTTTCTTCCACACACACACACATACACACACGTGCACCGCACGCACACACAGACACTCAAAGTCCTCAGGTGATTTGGTTAATGAATTAGCCTGGACAACAACCCAGCATGGAGTTAATTAGAAAGCCTGTCACCTCCTGCAAGTTTAGCAGATATCATTGTTTCCTCAGGCCACACACACACACACACACACACACACACACACACACACACACACACACACACACACACACACACACACACACACACACACACACACACACACACACACAAAGGGAGGTATTTTCATGGCCCCTGAGTGAATGATGCAGCTAAGTCTTTGCATTGTGTCTGTTTGTCCATTTTGCAGGTAAACAGAGATTTCAAATCCCAGTCTGGAGAAAACAAATGTGCTGCTGTGAACGGGGAAGTTATTTCTCATTTGTTATGAGTTTTCCTATAAATGTATTTGTTGATATACTTTAGCTTCAGGTTTTCAGAATGTTGTGCATAGTTAAATGTTTTTGTGTATACAAGAGAAACACTATCATGGTATTATTTTTCTTTGACATACACCCAGTTCTTAATACTACAATAATGTATTAATATTGCAACACTTTCACCGGTACATGGCGACTTAACAGATACGTTACATTTGAACGTAATTGGGGAGAAAACAACTCTCAAACACACACACACACACACACACACACACACACACACACACACTGCTGATTCATGGCATATGGCATTTCTGACACTTCATCTTATTTATTCATTAGACTTAATCCCTCCATTTGCATCGCTGGACTATATGACTCAACCTGTGTGTGTGTGTGTGTGTGTGTGTGCTGCAGTGTGTGACAGCTCAACATTATCTCTGCTGCACACACACCGCTCTGCTCCTCTCATGACCTATTTAATTTCCTCTGCACACCACTGAAACAGTCCTGTTACCCATGGCAACGTATGTCTGGCGCACACGTGTGTGTTGAAGCGTTAGCGTGCACGTTTGTGTTACAGCATCGGGATGTTTTCCAGAGATATCTGCGTGTTCATTGGAGACGGTCGGGCGTGCGTTTGAACACAGGTATTGTGGCAGGGGAGGTAAACCAGCAGTTAGGTGCATTGCTCAGTGTTTTGAAACAGCAAGTGAAGAAAACTCATTTCCACAGTTGGGATGGTAGATTTCAGGATCTTCATTTTGTTGGTTTATGTGTATTATTTGACTAACATGCTGAAGTTTCCCCGTTAACGGCGCGGCGTGAAATGATGTGCAAAAAGCTTAAAATGCGGAATTCCGATCATTGCGCTAAGACTGTCCTCAAAACGTCAAGTTCTTTGTAGCACTTGAATGTTCAGCTGTTCACCAAAAGTTAAGACAAGTTTCAAACGTCTTCATGCCGATGGAGCCAAGTTGCAGAGGCTGTTCAGAGAACATCGGGTACATCGGCTACATCAGCAAGTTCCCTTCCACGTGAGCTCTCAGACTGAACAGGGCCTTCAAAGCAGCTTTTCATTCCGTGTTTCATAGGACTGGGTGTCTACAGCCAGTCGTAGTCAGTCGTATCAGAACCCTGCTGGAAAACACAATCAAATGTCTTTCCCCAACCTGCTAATCTTCAACTGCCACGCATCTTCAGCTCTCTCCATCTCTTTACCCTTCTTTCATTCCTCTAGGCTTCCCACTTTATTTCTCTTTCCCTGTTTTCTAATTTGAGAAAACCACCACCACCACCACCACCACCACCACCCCCCCCCACCCTATGTGTCGACAGACGGTTTTTTTCCATCAAACTGAGAGAAGGAACCTCTGAAATTTCTGGAACATGGCCTGGTTTTTACGTCCTCCTTTGTTTACGCTCACAGTGTGTGTGTTTGTGTGTGTGTGTGTGTATGCATGTGTGTGTGTGTGTGTGCTTGTTTCTCCTGAATTCCCTTGTACATCACTCGGGGAGAGGGAGCCAGCAAATCTTCAGAAACATTCTCAGGGAATGTTTGCTGTATGCGTGTGTGTGTGTGTGTGTGTGTGTGTGTGTGTGTGTGTCTGTATGCAACAGACGAATGAAGAGAGGCCGATGGAGAGAAAGTGTTTGCTCTGCAGTTCACAGCTATAATTTGTCCTCCTGCATGTTCTTTCCCTTCCTTTGCTCTCTTCCTCCTCACGTCACTGTTCCCCTTCCAGCTTGTTTCCTATCGCCACCGTATCTTTCTGCCTCTGTTCCTCTTCTTAAAACTATTCTGTATTGTGTGTGCCTGGATGTGTGTCTGTGACTAATCGTCTCATTTTGTCTGGTGATGCAGTGCAGAGGTAGACTTCTGTACAAGTCACCTCGGCTCTGACTTCACTCATTAACGCTACAAAATGCTCCTTTACAGCCGAGTGTAGAGGCACTGGAGTCTCTCTGCAGCGTGTTCTTCCTTTAGTGTTCCAAAGTAGAATTGGTGCGAAACAACTGAGCAATGTCTTGGAACTAATGAGCTCCTTTTGAACTTTGGAGAGCTAACAGAAGAGCTAAACTGTAACAGTTGTAAAGCGCACCTGAGCTGGTCCAGAACATATTGATGACATTAGCTTCTAGTTAGCTTAGCTAATACAGACAAAAGAGTTGCTGGATTTAGTTGCCACTCGTGTGATTAAATGCTGACGCTTAATTTATAGTTTCACATGAGATGCGAACAGTACAAACACACGTGCCGACCTGTCTGAGTGAACCGTCACGTTCACAAAGCCACTGCCAAGACGTTCGCCGTATGTAGGCCGAGTTGTTTGACATTAATTAGTTCCGCAGATTTTCCTTTTTGTATCACGTCTAAACCGTCCTCGGGAAACGTCAAGCTCACTTTATCCAAGGTGCCTCGCACCACGCTCTCCTGTCATCACATCACCGTAGTTTGCATTACATTATAATTTAGCATCTAGAGGACAATCCCACTCGTTAGAGTTAGATCGTTGCTTGACAAGTCGGCCGAGACCGCGGCAGGAAAACAAAGGCGGAGGAAAGGAGTGGGAGAGATTGATGGACAAGGAAGTGAAGAGGCAATAATTTAGAAACAATGAAGCCTCGTGAGAAAAAGGAGGCCTTTTGTTAGTCCTTATGTCATTGTTTCTTTTTGAGATTTAGAAAAACAATTGAGAATGTTACAATTCAAATTAGTTTTGGCACTTTGATTTATAGAAAACTCTCTTTTAAAGTAAAGGAACCTTTCTAAGGAAACCTGAATCCATTGTGGACGAGGATCGCCCGGGGATTTAACCTCAGAACTGTGACTGCTCAGAGGAAACAAAGGAAAGTTCCCACAAATCAATCTCTGCAATAAAGAGGTGGGTAAAGAAGAATCTTACATCATTTTCTCTGGGTGTTTTCATAGTTTTAATAGTTGTACTGTTTCTTCTTGTGGTTTGCCAACATGACACAATGAGCCTTTGATGAGAAGTTACGATTCTAAGTTATTCAGCAGGTGCCCCATTGACATCGGCTGAATTCCACAATGTGTGTGTGTGTGTGTGTGTGTGTGTGTGTGTGTGTGTGGGATCATAAACGCTCTATTGGTACAATTAGGAGGAGGAAATGGTGAAGGTGTGGATCTGGTCTGCGCCGCCTTCGTCAAGGTTGAAAGGAGTGCTACAGTCAGACCACGGAGCCTCCGTGTTGTTTCATGAATGAAGGTGCAACTCGATGTGTTCCGCACAACGTGATCGGTTGATTCATTACTTTCTCAAATGCAAAAGCTCAGAGAAATTGCCTTTGTTCTGGAAAGAAATATGTAACTTTTTTGGCCAAGTAATAATCTCTTTCTGTGTGAAAGTATTCGTGACAAAAACAACAGTTTGAAAAAATATATTGACATGCGAATTAACCTAACAAAAAAAACAGCCTCTGGTGTGTAAAGGTCTTTATATCAACTTTTCACTTTGTGATGAATACGTTTATTATTCTGTTATTCCTGTAAATGGTTCTAAGGATCAGAACCGGCACATTGATCACGGTGAACTTCACTTCGGTCCAAGGAGAAACTGCTGTATTAGATATGGCCACGTGTCTCTCATATCGTATATCGGAGCTGTTTGCTGTATTTTCTAAGTCGGTTCTTGGAGGAAGGCTCAATTATCTCTGAGCTCAGCCGTGAGTGTAACTGGCATTGTTCTCACCTGGCCAGATGAGCTGTGACTGTGTGAAACCATCCAGTCAGTCAATCCACCATCCAGGAAGCAAGGAACGGAAAAGTTTGAGTGAATTTAGAGCAAAGTCAAACCCCCCCCCCAAAAATAAAATGGGTCATGAGCCTGTTTCTTGTGGTTTGCCAACATGACACAAGGCTGTTTTGATGAGCCTGGTTCCCTGGGTGTTGCACCAAATGCAAAGTGAATATGCAATCAGAGATATGAGAAGTTAGGATTCTAAGTTATTCAGAAGTTGCCCCATTGACATCGGCTGGATTCCACAAAAATCAATACACTTGTGACTGCCTTTTAAAAAAAACGTTTCATCACATAGAAGTTTGCAAACACCAGGAATCCAAACACATGAAGCAATCCTCTGTGTTAAAAAAAGACTTTTATTATCTTAAATGTGGGACCTGGCTTTCAGAAGGATGAGTCAGAAGTGTGTTTAAAGACTGCAGCCTTGAATAATCATCTCTTGAGTTTTACGTAATCTTTAACAAATAGATTTTTTAATTTTGACAAATTTAGAATGCTTTTACTTCTGTTGTTTAATGTGCATCTGTGTTCCAAACGCGGTGTTCCTGACTTTTATAAATCTCTGCATCAAAGCATTCGTCTCTGCATCCGTCATAAAGTTTGTGTGTGTGTGTGTGTGTGTGTGTGTGTGTGTGTGGGAGGCATTAACTGGAATTATCATAAACGCTCTATTGGTACAATTAGGAGGAAATGATGGAAAAAACAAACATTCAGACTGATTTCTGTCCCATAAACATTTCTGCGTATAGAAACTGACTCCTTTGGGCTTCACACAAACTATGACATGAAACGACAAAATAACCCGTCTGACTGATTACAACGTGTGCTTTTCATGTTTGACTTTCTGAAAGAAAATATGAAAACATGTTCAAATGAGTCGGATACATTTTTACTCTTCTTTTCCAAGCTATTGCTTGTTGTTTACATTATTTGTATGTTGATATTTACACAACAGTTAAGACTTTATTGTAGCTCTAATATGTATCCATAGATGTGGAGGCAGCAGTGAGTGCTGTACGCAGACGGTGCAAAGCTCAACATGTGCCGGCATCAGCAAAGCAAAACACAATCCATTGATGCTTAAAATACTCGCATCATCAGATCATTGAGCTGCTCCTTCAGTTTAACCCTTTACAACCGTTTCCAATGGAAGTTTTCATGGTCAGAATGGAGAACTCACTTGAATGTAACACTAGATCTATGAGTGCATTCACAGCTCTCTAATGCAGTGTTTTTCAACCTTTTCTGAGCCGCGGTACATTTCTTACATTAAGAAGATCACCGCGGCACACCAACAACCACAAAGGTTGTTCCGTTCCATTTTGTTTTTCCGTTCCGTTGTACTTCGTTAAGTTAAACATGATGTCTTTTCTAACCTTAAACACTTTTGTGCCTGAACATAACTAATCGTGTCACAACTTTATTAACGTGTGTCATTGTCTGTTCCTGATAGCGTGACAGGAGGCGAATATAAAACGCATTCGTGAAATGTGTTTTTGGTTCTTCTGGCGACTGCACGTTGTCATCTCTGTCTCTTACTCTTACCATTCTCAGTGCTGCCGGTCCTCTGTTACTGGACGACCAACGTCTTCACCGGATCAGAGCGATCTTCAGTGCAATTCATTGCATCATGAACGCAACAACAGTGTTTCTTGAGGGAGGGAGACTTTTTAGTTCCAATCACACACTGGACCGTTTAAGAGGATAATACCTACGAATATAAACAGCTTTTAATAGTGTGGCTTTGATCACTCTGGTTGTGTGTGTGTGTGTGTGTGTATGTCCGTGCATGTGTGTGTGTGTGTGTGCAAGGTTTAAGTCATTTGAAGTTGAATTGCTGTGATTAATTCACACGCCCACTTTGTGAGACTGTTTCATAATCAGTTCATGTAGAGTACACACCCTCCGTGTGTATCTTATGAAACTTTCATCACCCTCCTGGCATCAGAACATCATCTCTTTAAAACGCTGTGAGTGAATTAATGAAAGAAAGCCAAGTTTGTGGAACCTATGTGTTTGTGCTCATGTGTATGTGTGTGTGTGTGTGTGTGTGTGTGTGTGTGTGTGTGTGTGTGTGTGTGTGGGAGCAGTGGGTGGGTGGGTGCTTTTTTTGTACGTCTCTCTCCTTATGAGGATCCACTAAAATAGATGAATGAGAAAAATAATCTCAAAAGGAATAGATAAGTCGTCTTTATTTTAGGTTGAGAGTCCGCCTTTCTGTTACTGAACCCATGACGCTCCACTACGGTCGCAGTAAACACGTCGACTTTAAAACAGAAACACTTGCTTAGGTTTAGGCAACAAAACCGCTTCGTTAGGTTTGGTGAAAAAACATCTTGGTTGGGCTTAAAAAAGGTTTGTTAACCAAGTAAAATGTAAACAAGAAAATATAAGTACAGAGAACACGTCACCAACATCACTTCCGTAACTTCAAAGTGACTTGAAACACTTTGGGGCACAATCACCGGTCTCCTGGTTGAAGGTCCGGTGTGTGCTGTCCGACTCCACACATGCACAGAATTAATACACCACGTATTGTTCCGCAACTCCTTCTCACTCCCAACTTGTAAAATACTGACACTTGGTCTGTACTCCACAGCGTCCGATGCGACGCTAGGAGGCACCCTTTAGTATCTGTGTGCATACTGACGTAGCATAAAGTTCGGGATAGTCCAAGCAGCGCGTAACGGAGGGTTGGTGCCTCGTGTGAAACTAAAATTCAACGCCGTCATTTTGTGACATCGGCGGTTGAGTCTCGCGAGTCGCTCGTTACGGGACTCTTGTCATTCGCCGGTCACGCGCGTCATTAGTCCGTCACGGAGACGTTAACCACACTCATTTCCTTAAATCTAACAAAGTGGTTTTGTTGCTTAAAACCTAAAAGTTCTTGTAGAGAAGTTTATTTTGAAATGTCACTACGCATGTATTGAGGGGAAACTTGTCAGGTCCAAAAGTAACGACAGAGTGGTCCTAGTTTGAAGCTTTGGATCGCTCACCAAGCCTCGGTGTTTGACGAGTTGGGGCGATATTGTGTTGGTTCGGCCCTCTGAGCAGCCTGGATCCCTCTGCTGTGGTGAACTTACATTTTCTCTCAATGCTCTGCAGCAGTCGGGAAGAAACAACTGGTTTTAGGTCTTGGTATCCGCTGACAAAGCCGAATGCTGAATTGAGTCTATTTCTGTCTCTCTGACTCCTGCAGAGTCTATAATACTTTGAAAGTTGTGATACTGTGAGCTGAGGACGGCCCTCCAGTGCTGCTCCGGATGTCTGCCGTCTGCAGCTGACCTCCTTTTCAAAACTTTGAGTTCAGTTGCACTCAAACTCTTCTCAAGGGATCGTTGAGGTTGACTTGTCTATAGAAATGGACATCAAGCAAGTGCTGACTGGGAAACCAAAACCAAACGGAGAAAAAGAACCAAAAAACACACTTATGTTCAAGTTCTGCCTTGTTCTCGTCATGTGGGTGTTAATTAAATGAGCTGTTTTAAACTTTGTAATGTCTTTATAATAATACAGAAGTGACTGAATAAGCAAACTAATGGACGCCTCACATTAGCCAATGTTTGTTGTTTAAGGTTAATCAAACCTGCTACATTTTCACACGGTCGGTGTGACGAATCAACGGGTCAATTAATCGCACAAAACAAAGGCCCAGACACCAACCTCCGGTTCTCCCGAGTGAAGTCGATGCAGAAGTGTTCTCTCTACTGACCAGCAGGTGCAAAAAGAAGTCAGGTTGTATAGAAGTCTATGAGGAAAGGACTCTACTTCTCTCTTGATTTATTACCTAGTTCATGCTAGTCCTGCTCATCTCATTCGCCTCAATGCTTCCCAACATGGGATTTGGGTGTTAAGCTGTTTTCTGGGGTTTAGGCTGTAATGTAAAAACAATACGCTGCATGAAATAATGATCTTAAAATGAACATTGTGCTTTTCTTGTGAAGTACTGAATAGTTTAATGTCTTCAGGCCTCTAAACACTCTTCAAAGGAAAATCAATCTTCGATTTATAGACTCGCATGGTGACAAGGAGTCACACGACGATGCTTTGTATTTGGGGTTATAAGGAAATCATGTCAGAATAGTGGAACCGCACAGACACGTCTGGCTCCCACCACCCTCCCCTGGTTTAATAATCTCCAAATACAATAACTTTTGTTTTATTAATGCACATCGTCGCCCCAAATGAAGGTTATTTTATTTCCCGACCTCGTGTCGTTATGAAATGCCACTTCAGAAAATACATTAGCTTGACGCCCTTTGATTAACATTAAATAAACCCACGGATGATAATGTCCTCTAAAGTGCTTCAGAAGCAGCTGCCTCGAGACGGACGCTCAGAAGAACCTCAATAATCTTCACGGGGCCACTTTTAATTTTCTCCCTGCAATCAATTCTGTCAGGTGTCACACTTTCCAAAGAGGGAAAACTTCACTGCAGGATCATACCGTCTGTATGGATCGTCTCGGGTCAGTGATTAAAAAGCGTGTCCTAAACCCCCCCCCCCCCCCCCCCCCCCCCCCCACCCGCCCGAGTTTTCATTATAGCTACCTGGGGTTCACACCCTCAGCTCTGCAGCGTGTGTGTGTGTCTGTGTGTGAGTGTGTGTGTGTGAGCGTGTGTGATTGAGCAAGCGGAAAAGGCTGAGTGTGTATAACAGAGGGTACATTTTGTGTGTGTGAGAGCTAAGCAGAAGTGTCCACGGTGTGTATTATCCTGCCTACCTGTTTAAACAGTGTGTGTGTGTGTGTGTGTGTGTGTGTAAGAGAGACACCTCATCTCAAGAAGAGATGACAAGCTTATTATGTAGAGGCACGAAACAGAGATTAAAGAGCAGATGAGAACATGCATAGGGATGGAGGCACAGAAGAGGGAGCGGTGGGGAAAAGATGGACGGAGAGAAGGACTGTGTTAGGGGGAAGGGAACAGGTGGAGTGGGAAGGGTGGAGGGAAGAAGGAAAAAGGGAAGTAATGAAGGAAGGCAGGAGGGAGGGAGACCCGGATTGATTGGAAGAGTTAGCTGTGGTTGCTGTTGTGGAAGGAGACAAACTGTGTGAAACTGACAGAATGAAAGAAGTGCTCGTGAGAGAGAGTTAATGGAGCGCAGCACTGCAGAGAGACAAGAAAAAGCCCCACGCTAAGTCTTTTGAAAAAATATTGCTTTATTTCTTTCTCCCCGCGTTTTCTCTGGAAGCTGAGAGTTTTGAGGGTGTGGCGATGGAGGTGGGGGTGCATCGCTAAAGAGAGAGAGAGAGAGAGAGAGAGAGAGAGAGGAGGGGAGAAGTAGATGTGCTGCCTCTTCCTCCCTCTCCTCTCTTCTCCCTCAGCGTCTCACTTCTCCCGTTGCTTCGTTCGGCGGATTGTCGGTGAGCTGAGGAAGAGGGAGGAACGAGGAAGGGTGAGAAAAAAAGAGAATGGACGAGGTGTTTGCGGGACCCAACCCGAGCAACTAAGTGCTGCATTGCAAAGGGAGAGAAGAAGAAGACCAGAGGAGAGGAAGAAGAGAGAAGGGGGAGGAGGAAGAAGAGGGGTTTTGGTGAAAGCAAGAGAGCCACTGTGCTGAGGGGAAGAGAGGCAGACGAGTAGCAAGTAAGTGTAGAGTGGACGAAAGTTATCAAGATTCCCAAAAAAAGAGTTGCACAAGAAGAGGAAGTGGGAGACAAGAGAGGAAGCCAAAGAGCGAGGAAGAAGAAAGAGACAGCCGTCCGTCATCCAAGATGGACAAAGTGGAGCGGGTGATGAAGATGGTGAAGAGAATGTCGCCGAGGAAGAAGAGGAGAGAAGGGGGAGGAGGACGGGGGGGAGGACCGGGAGAGCTGGAGAGCCCGGACACCCTGTGCGACGATCTCTGCCGCTTCAGCCTCTGCATCGGCGGTGAGGGGTCACGACGCCGCCACCTTTGTCTGTGTGTGTGTGTGTGTGTGTGTGTGTGTGTGTCTGTCTGTGTGTGTGTGGGTGTGTGTGAAGTTGGGTGTTTGTTCCCATATGACACCACAGCACTGGATGGATGTGTTGAGTTCATGCATGTGTGTGTTTCAAAGTCATGTGTGCATCATCTTTGAAAGATGTTCAGAGAAGTTTCTATATGGCGATAACAGGACTTTACAGGATAAAGACAAGAAAGTATTCTCTTTTGCTCTTTGAGAAGCTTTATTTTGATGGGCCTTGAGTGTTTTCTATTTTATATTCAGAGCATTAATATAACTATTATCTATGTAAAGATATAGCAGATCCTTCAATGGAAACAATGGAAGTGAATGGAGCTTTTTTTTTGCGGTGCCCTGAAAGATCCCCGTGGAAAACTAATTTCGGTAAAAACTATTTGTCTCTGCGAAGACACTTTGCTGTGAATGTCTTTCAATGACAATTCTGAATGGTAAGACTCCAACAAATAAAAGATTTCCTTTAATTTACATCGTTTTCGGGTGGCTGTTAGCTCTGTCAGCACGGTTGCTGTTGTTAGCACCGTTAGCTGTAAGCTAAGACTCAGCTGTCTCCATGTTGAGAGCAGTGCGGAGGCAGAAGAAATGCTCTGAAATCCATATTTACTACCTAAAATCATGCAATATTGTTTAGTTGTCTTTGCTGAACACAGTGTGTGTGTGTGTGTGTGTGTGTGGGCGGGGGGGGGGGACTTGATTGTAAATTACAGCCTTTGTACTGTAATTTGTTGACAGGCACAGTGATTGCGATGCAGTAAAGAAACAGAACTGCAGAGCACAAAGGAAAGAAAATACTAAATTAGAAATGGAAACATGGGAAACACCCCTGAGGAAGAACTGTATGTGCTCCCCTGTACGGGTAATTACAGCGTCGTTCTGTGGTTGATCATTGCTTCACTCATTCCCCTTCATTAGTGAAATGGTTTATGACCATTTTGCATATTACTAATGCATATAACTAATGCACTAAACTAATGCCAAGATGTGTTTATTTGGGGAGGGGGGGGGTGTAAGACTATTCACCAGAGAACCAGAATACATTTTCATCAACATGACAGTTGATAATGTGGGCAACGGCAAACAATTGCACATAATCATTTGCATGAATGTGCCAAAGCATTTGCAATTTGTTCAAAAGAAGTGACGGGACGATGGGGGGGTAGTTTTGAGGATTTCATATTCTGACCTCTCGTCCCGCTGCCACTGGGAATTCACAGCTAGCAATATAACCACTTGGTTAGTTTTAGGAGGTGATTGTGGTTTGGGTTAAAATAACTTAAAGTAAACACTGACTTGTGTCTGTCCTGTGTCCCGACGCTGGTTGAAACAGGCACTGCAAAGTTGTTCAAGACACTTTCTCCTGCAGGGACAGAACAGTTCCTGTGACTCTGTGTTGTTGTCTGCTTGCCAGTGTTTGCTGCATTCCCGTTCAGTCGGCTTAATTAGTTAGCGCTACCATTTAATTAGCTCTGAGCTGGCTAGTGTCGATGCTACAGTTTGTGAGGGGCCTCATGTTCTTCAAAGACTTTGGGAAGTGTTTCACAGAGAGTTCAGATTTTCTTTTTTGTGAGGTTTATTATCCAACTCGCTTTGATCGCACACAAACAGCTCAGTGGAGCGAGCGAGAGGGAGAAAACGTAGAGAGAAGGGGGCGTATACGGCGGTAAACACACACGTGTGAGAGAGGGGAGTGTGGGTATTGCTCTACCCCTCCCATGAATCCCTTCTTCAAACATCTAATCTAATCACTCAGCAGAATCTGCAGCAGCGAGACTTCAAACGGCGTCAGGCAACCATCAGAGAAGCAAACATTGCACGGCAGGCGGGGAAAGGTCACTTTGAAAACAAGAAGGAACACGAGTATATCAAGGCAAGCCTCCCAATATCCCCCTCTGTTCCAGCACAACAGATGTTTTTATTCTCACATGACATATGCTGGATGCCTTTATCTAGAGACTCACTAACGGGAGATCAGAAATGTTTAGTATGACTGGTGTGAATCCAGAAGACCTGGACCGATGGATTGTTTTACTAATATGTAGCATCTCATCTTGATGCTGGATTATAACTTGGATCTGGGTTTAGTAGAGTTAAGTTTCAAACTGAGTTCAGAAGTCTCTCGTTCCCACCAGGCGATAACCTCCAGTCCATGCTGAAGTGTCTTCAACGTGCATTCTCTCTAGTGGCCACCAGGGGGCGACTCCTCTGGTTGTATAGAAGTCTATGAGAAAATGACTCTACTTCTCTCTTGATTTATTACCTCAGTAAACATTGTAAACATGAGTTTATGGTCTCAATCTCTAGTTTCAAGTCTTCTTCAATGCAGCATGATGTTCATTTAGTAAATGATGGTCCATTTAGAGTCAACCAGACCATAAAGCAGGGGATGCTTTAGGGCGGGGCTAAGTTGATTGACAGGTCACTAACACAGCGTTGTCCGGTTTGGGAGTCAAAAACCAAGATGGCGACTGTCAAAATGACAAACTCAAGGCCTCAAAACCTATGGCAACAATGTCTATGGCAACAACTGGTCCCCTCTCGTAAAGAATGTCATGGGTCCTCAAATTGG
The DNA here is from genome assembly GCF_910591455.1 of Pholis gunnellus. Taxonomy (NCBI): domain Eukaryota; kingdom Metazoa; phylum Chordata; class Actinopteri; order Perciformes; family Pholidae; genus Pholis; species Pholis gunnellus. The sequence goes on from NC_136529.1 coordinate 27,019,639, forward strand.
CCTTGAAGGTTATCCGCTGCTCAGACATTAGTGAGGTGTAAAGATTGCATTTCAACTGCACACAAACTGTACCGTAGTTCAACCGGAACCAGTCTCAGACCCACCTTACAGGTAGACGTGAGCATGGTTCTCGGTCCTCAGCTGGTTTTGCAAAATGCATTTATAATACCCTTTTTTTTAAGGTGAACACTTTCTGGAACAGAGTAGTGCCGGATTGAAAGCAGCCTCATTAGTTCAGTGAGTAGTTGTGGCATTCCAAGGTGGGCTGTTTGTTTTAGAGGCATTTCCACACCGACAAATATAACTGCACGGAAAGATAAACTTTTAATACATGGACTATTTGCAGAAGTCATTGGACAATCTGTGGTGTAAAAATATCTGTGAAACATCCCGAGTCCTATCAAAGACACGCAGCACAATGCTCCATGTTAACTGCAGGTCTTATGAAACTCTTTCTCCCCAACCCAAACGTGCAGTAGCTGACAGACGGTTCTGGGCGTCCTGCAGTAATCTGGGAGGAAAAAAAACAAAACCATGGAACACTTTATCTATTGTCTCTGAGCACGTCTGTGTATACGTGTTGAATGTGTGTCGAGAGTGAAGGACAGAAACAATGGATAGAGTGTAACCTTATGGGATGCTGGAAAACATGAACTTTGCCTTAAGACCAGGCTGGACCATCAAAGACGTCTCAGAACACGGTTTTCTTCTCGCCAAAATGTGACTCAAATGAGTGGCAGTAACACTATTAGCTGTCACCTTGTGCTGATTTTGAATGAGCACGGTGGATGTGCCCTGCGGCAAAAAATTCAAACTTGCATCAGGCGAACGGCTTTAAAAAGGCAGCAATGAGGCACAGACAGCAAGCGGCACACGCAATCGGTGGAAAACAACCACAGTCCAACCACAGCCCATTTACTGTCACACATTTTACATTTGTGGAAAACACTGATGTCCATTACACAATAAAGTTTGATTTGACATGAAAAAGTCATGTAAAAAAAATCAGATTTAGTTAGTTAAATGAAAGAATTTAGTTTTGAAATTAAAGCCAAAAACAGATTGTTGTTTCAACATTTGGTGACAATCATTTTCTATTTTCTATTTTTAATAGTTTTGTGGAATTCTGCTTGCCAAAATAGAAACACAGCGTAATGAAATGATACAATGCTTTGTTTAACCAGTCGTACAGTTTACCCATACTCCAGTAGGATCAGGTGTGTGTTTGTGACTGACTGAGTAGAAGCCATCCCTTCAGCCCACTGATATTGTCAAACCCTGCCAGATTCGGTTTTGAGCATGTTCTGAATCCTAAATATACCCCAAAGCTGCTGAGCCTCTGCATTATTTCCGTGAGAGACAATTTTCATCTCAAATCTGCATCTCTTAATTACGCCTCACGCACTGAAATCATCAGTTCCACAGTTAGAAACTCCAGCTGAACTACTGCAGCAGCTGACAGATAATGCAAACTAGATGTGCAATCGAGGTGGGAAATTACCATCAGCCGAAAGTCAAACACTGCACCAACAGTCAAAGCCTCACCTTTTCTGGAGGAGCTGCAGATAAACAAACCCCGCAGTACATTTCAGACGTGCTCCAAAAAGACATTTAACTGGCACCCGGTGACCTTTTCTTTTAACCTCGAAGGCATCCTGCAGCATATCAAAAACAACTGGGAGGAGAAATTGAAATACAGACGCTCCTATTGCCTTAAGTTGCCCATCAACATTGACCTTTCCAAACTTTAAACCACTACTTTCTGCGGCTGTGCTGTGCTGTGTTACACACGTCTTTATTTTCACCTCGTCTGCACACCTTTTAAGTTTCGTGACTGCGTCTCACACGGTTGTGAAGCTGTCGAGGGCGAAAACAATCTGTCCACAGACAGACAAGATTTTAAACATCCGGCAAAGTACTCCCCACCTCTTCTGTGGTAGTTGTCGTAACAGTCGGTGGTCTCCAGCACCATATTTAGCCATGATGACTCACACACAGACTCACAAAGTCAAAACAACACAAGCCGCTAACAAAGAGATGGCAGACCATGAAAGGGTCACTTTGAAAGAAACGTTTTTTGGAAGATGCCACCGAGAAACTGCAGTTTGGCAAAAGGAAAATAAAAATGTGGCGAAATAACCTTTAATGCACCACCCTCGTACAGTACTTAGTGGAAACATTACCTTGCTACAACTTTTAAGGAAAAGCTATGCTACCCAACAACAAACTGTTACCGTCGATAACCCCCAACGCAGGAAACAGAACTTTCCCAGTTTGTGCTCCCTTCATGTAATCAGTTTGGGGCGGAGAACATGTGTCTCTTTTTGTATTTGGAATGGTTATTTGCATTAAAAAAAGTTACTTTGAAAACATTCTAAAGGCTATTGGCCTGTATAAATACCTCTCAAAACAGCTGGAGCCAAATCACACTGAGAATGGGAAATGAATATTGGCCACCAGACAAATGCCGACACATGTTTGCTTTTGGGCTGTTTTCCTGCAGCCACATTGGCAGCAAACAGCTGTCCTCCGGAAGTCCATTTTCTTTCTTCCATCTAACATTTGTTAAAAAATAATGAACCTGTCAGGTGAGTTTGGGCATGAATTTGCTATCGCTGCGACCATAGACAAAATAAATGAGTTCCCTGGCTTGTTTACAACAGCTGAAGTGGTCGAAAGATGCACATGAAAAGCTCGGCAGATGGAGGAAAATTAAAAATCAGCCTGTTGAAAGCGGCTCACAAAAGGCCCACAAAGAGGCGGAACAACAGACACAACCAGCTAAATGGCTACATCAGTATCAAAAGCGCAGCAAAGGGGAGATAATTGATTATGCCAGGACAAAAACAAAAACGGATCAGAGTAAACGGAAGGCATCAAACAGGGCAGGTCATGAAATGTGACATTAGAAACCGGCTCCAGATGCGTAAATAACATCATGCAGCCGACTACAGCGCTGCCCGGGGCCAACGGAAACTTCCCTCCTGGTGTGTGAAGGACTCTGACCGACATGAAGCGCTTCCTTTTAACTTATCAGTTTTGATGAAAATGTTTTACCAAACTTTACGTCTCAATATCAATACAAGCAGATGATCTCACCTTATGTTGGTAAACCAAAAAGCTGCACGTTTGGTGCCATTTGGTGGTGTGGTTGCAGATTGCAACCAACTGAATACCCCTCAGCTCACTCCTTCCTTTCCAAGACACCAGTGATGTGAGCTGCAGAGCACAAAGCTGTGGTGACGCTGCTCGCCTCGGAGGCCGTCCATATACCGTAATAACACTACGATAGGAGCAACGGAAGTCAGACGGCGGCTGGCGTTACCGCAGTTTCACAAGCGTGTCAGAGAACTACGGTGGCCTGCTGGTAAAAACGCAAAAGGCTCTCGTTAGCGCCAGTGTTTGGTTTGTCCACAGCGGTGGATTTACGAGATAATGGGCCCCTGGGCACAGACATGCAAAGGGCCCCCACACCTGTCCTACAGAGGAGTACACCAGAATCAGAAACGTTTTATTGCCAAGTACGTTACACATTGTTATGTTATGTTGTTATGCATGTTATGTATCATGCAGTCATTTCACATCTTTGTAGTTGTTTTGTGTCTTTTTGTGGTTACTTTACGTCTCTTTTCAGTTGTTTTGTGTACTTCCATAGTTCGTTCCATAGTGCGTCTCTTTGTAGTTTTTTGTCTCTTTCTAGCTGTTTATCGTTTCTTTGTGGTCAGTTTGCGTAGCTTTGTAGTTGCTTTGTTTCTCTTTGTGGTCATTTAGAGTCTCCTCCTGATTGGTATACGTGTCACCTTGAGGGAAATTTTGTAGGTGAAGGCCAGCGGGGCCCCTGACACTTTAGGACCCTGAGCCAGAACCCGGTGGTCCTGTTCAGTTTGTCCCTCCTGGGCTACTGTAGCAACATGGCGGACTTCGTAAAGAATCCTTATGTAGGTTTGAATGGTGCATTTTAAGCTTTAGAAAACACAACAATTCTTAGTTTCAGGTGATTATTTACTCATGAAAATATAGTTATTAATATTATATTCCATTTCTGCTAACAGAGCCCCCAAAATGCTCCACCCGGTTTCTTTAACACAGCCGGTGTGCATGTTATGATGTAAATGAAGCCAGGGTTTGGCTAACATAGACAGGCTCATCATAGTGAGTCTATTTCACTAGCACACTCTGTTCCTTAAAAAAGCTCAATAATGCTGAATACACTCAGGGGTTTTGCTGCCACAGTCGTACTCAGTCTCGTATGACCAGTCGAAACCAGTTTGAAAACTTTAGAAGTTAAATAAAAGACCTTTTGAATTTCTGTCCCCGCGTCGTCTTGAATATCAAGGTTTTCATCGGTGGTTGGAAGAAAAAAGAGCAAAGAGCCCACAGCTGAGAGCAATGACAACCTTTATATTCCCACTCCGTGTTCAGACACGTTTCACAATGCAGCAGCGTTCTTTGACTCCATGAATGCACAAGTGCAAATAAAACATGATGCACAAAAAAAGTGATGTGGTGCAGTTGACGTATAAACAAAAAAAAAAAGGAGAAAGTCCTGATAGAAAGTGAAAATAATGCAGTGATGGAGTGTTTCAAAACGGGAGGAAACTTCAGAAGAAACATCCTGAGTGATCCATCGAACATCCACTCTTTATTGAACATTATACGGCAGAATCTAATTAATGTATTGACGCACTAAAGCCCTCCAATCAATTGGTTGCCGGTGTGTTTTTTGTAACGTCTAACCAATGAAAAGAGAACAACACCAACAGCAGTTGAAGAATCTTTGACGCTTGACATGTGATTTTTGTGACGTTAATAATAAGGGCGTCAACATGTTATCGTTATTAAGAAGTTGCTACTAGAGCCACGGTCTACTTTTCTTGTGTAGCAAGTGGAGAATATGCACATTTAATTAGATGCTTATGTTTTGATTTTTCTTCTACTATGGCCATCCATCCTTTCAGCCGAGTCGCCAGGAATTTATTTTAAATGTTTCTGCAAATCATGGATACGTGGATACATGGATACATGGATACATGGATATATAGACATTTTTGCATTCGGTCTGAGCAAGCGACGCAACACGACGAGCGACGTTATCAAGCGTGATGTGGATTTTCACCGAGGAGCCTGCCGCTCGTGTCCCGTATGAAACCAAAAGTCAATGTTGTCTTCACACAACGTTGATGTGTTTTTTACGTAACGTTATGTGAAAAAGTCCTCAAAGGGCGTTTCTGTTATTTATCTACGCTGGTTATGTTGTTACAGTTGTACACAAACCGTGATGTTTTTACGAACCTTAACCGAGCTGTTTTGTTGCCAAAACTTGATTTCACACCGTTAACCATGAGTCATTGTGCGTGGTACCAGGCTGATGTGAAACGTATTCATGGTATTCATGGTATTCATGGTATTCATGGTATTCATGGTATTCATGAAATGTATTTAGGGTTCAGAATCGGCGACTGTGTTCATCCTGCACTGCACCAACATAATGTAAATGTTTAGCTTCCAGGAACTGTAATTGGTCAATTTTAAATACATTTCTATCATTTTACATATTTTCTCCCTCCCTCTCTTTCATATGTGCACATGCTTCTTAAACTGTGCGTATCCCCTGAACAATATCTTTAAACTGTGGACATCTCTCGTCACTATCAAGTACTTCTTAAAACAATGTACCCAACAAGAGACATGCATTACTCTGGTGAAGATGCTGCATATCTAGTCCGAAACATATTTTAGTGAATTTATTTTTAGGGGCTATATTTTTTCTGCAGCTGGAGTGACCTAGTTTTGCCTCAGGGATCAACAACGCTCATCAAATCTTCTTACTTATCTTATTGGCTACATCTGTAACACCACTGATGGTCGTGTTATCATGTTCATCTTTTCAGGGAAAAGAATTCACACAGTTTTGGCACAATAATAATCACACTTAAGAGAGTTTACAAAGTGTAATGACAGTGGTTAAAAATGGACAAACCCGATTACTTCTGTGTGTTGGTTTATGTTTCAACGTCCTTTCTTTGACACTCTATCGATGTAGTTTGGTCTCCTGGTAATGTGTTGGAACATCTCGTGTTTTGAACATGCTTATGTGGGTTATAAACTACTTAATTCTGAGGGAAACTTATTTTGTCACGGATTACGGTCAACAAAAAAGCAAACAAAAGCAACCTGTCAATCAAAAGCTAGCCCCGCCCTAAAGCATCCCCTGCTTTATGGTCTGTTTGACTCTAAATGGACCATCATTTACTAAATGAACATCATGCTGTATTGAAGAAGACTTGAAACTAGAGATTGAGACCATAAACTCATGTTTACAGTGTTTACTGAGGTAATAAATCAAGAGAGAAGTAGAGTCATTTTCTCATAGACTTCTATACAACCAGAGGAGTCGCCCCCTGTGATCCAATGACACAGTTTGAGTGTGTTCTGTAACATCCGCGCCATGTTTCTACAGTAGAAGTTCAGCAAAACCGACACGAATTATGTACATGACGTCTTGTGGATGTGGTGGTGAATGTGTCAGTGGTTTTAAGAGATGATTGTAAGATACCTGCTGTATTCAACCCTGATTATCAGATGTTATGGCTGCTGTGTGTGTGTGTGTGCGCTCATGATACACATTTAGCAGCTAAATTTAGGTGTTAAATCCTCCTTTTCTTTTGCTCTCTCATCTCCCCACCCCCGGTCCTCTTTTCTATCTCACTCCAGTCTCTCTGTCATCCTCTCTCCCTCATGTAGGCTACTCCCCCCCCCCCCCCCCCCCCCACTCTCTCTGGGAGATACTACAGTCGTGAGTGGGTGGATGTTTCATTCCTTCTTGTCTCTTCCTCCAGCACCAGAACCTTCTAACCTGCTATCTGTCTGCAGCTCTGCATGTCATTTATCTGCCGCTTTGTTTTGTCTTCATTTGATGTGTTGTGAAGCACATTTGCAAATGAGTTGATTGCGAGTCTCGATTGATTGAAGCACTTGTTTTATGGAAAACAATTTGAAAACAAAGCTTGCAATGATTTCTTCCCCTGTTTTATTGTTCATGTGTCTAATTATTAAAGAATGTATTCCGCCATCAGCAGTTTAACGCTAGCAATTATACCGGCTATCTGATGCTAATAAGTTACTGATAAAATATTAACACAGGATTCTACGGTCATAGTCATAAATCTGGGAACCCACCGGTTTATCGTCTGACGATGATTTAGCTTCCAATTGGTTAGAAAGTTAGCTCGTAAACTGGCGACTTCTTAATTAAACAATCCGGTCGTACCCGTCGCGTCTCTACTCCAACTCCGGTCTTGCATCAAAGTCAGTGTCGTTCTTTGTACTCTCCAGCTCTGATACAACTGATGACTATTGCAGCATCTACTCTAACCTCTCCAGGAGCCGCCATTGTTGTTTAGAACTAACAGTTGCCTCTAAGCCACGCCCCCTAGCTTTCAGTTAGCTCCTCACAGGACGCTGATTGGTCCGTGCTCTGGCTTACCGGACACACAGTCATTGCTTGAACCCTGACAAGATGGATTTTTGGACGACTCTCGTGTGATCTTGTGACATCGCGAGTGTCCAGCTGCTGTGGTTTCACCTCTCCATTTGAGAAGTTTGTCTCGTTCCAGTTCCAGTTCTCCACCCTCCTGATATCCGTGAACTGCAGCGTATAACTCCCCATTTCCTGCCGCAGGTTGAAAACCCATCTAAGGAAGGCGAACCTCACATCTCTCTCTCCCCGCTGATTCACACGTTCCCATCTCCTCCACTCAGCGTAATAGATCTCACAAAGTGCCATCTACCTTTCGTCTTTACTTCTTGTCTGTGCGCTGTGCACTGCGTCTCATTACGGAGCAGGAATGCAGGAAGTGAAGCTTTCTTCGGTTTTGCACTCAATTCACTCAAGTCAGAATCTGAAAAATGTCTGAAATGTAACTGTCTTGCTGTTGTGTGACATTTTCTCTAAAGGCAGTCCGTTGAAGCTTCCCGCCTTGTCTAGAGATTAATAAAGTGGTTTGCTTCAGCTTGTGTCATATTAGTTGTCTGGCTCAGCATGACTCAACTGTTATAGTGCTGTCCAAACTCTTGACCTCGCAGCAACCCTTGGTACGCTGAAGATTAGCCCCGCAGAAAGTTGTAAGTTATATTCCTCTGCAAAGCTGGATTTCCTTTCAAATTGATGAAGGGTGCTCATTCCAGAACGTATCTGAAAGAGTTATGGAGAATCTGGAGAACCGTGTTTCATTCCTGATCTTCAAGAAGTGAGTACCAAATCTAAATCAACAAGGACAAGGTTAAGCAGACAAATGCTATACAGCAAACGTCACCGCAGGAAGCTCCTGAAGGGACAACTTTGGGACACCGTGAGGTGAAATACCTTCTTCAGTATTGAGGCTGAAGAATGGATCGACTCTGAACACCAGAGCGGGTGAATTGCAGCAGAGAGTGAATCCGTCGTGAGTCCATCCGTCAGAGAGTCCATCAGGCTTAGCCTGAGTTACAGACTGATGTGTTTGTGTCACACATTTCTAATCTCTCGGGGAAAGCAGGTTGCCAACACTTTGTCTACAAAGTCTGGATTACTTGGATGTAGCAGTGTGAATAGAAATGTAGCAACAAAGATGGGGGTTGCTGGGAGAAGACCTTTAACTGGGTTTTTGTCGCCAAATAATTATTAATTATTAAAAATGTAATCATTGAATGATTGTATTGCTTCGATTTTTGCACATGCATTCTTGCCATGGATTGTACTGTTTAGGTAGAAAAATGGCAATCACAAAAATAAGGAAATTATGACCATTTTTGGATGTATAGAAAATCTAAATATATTACATCATAATAACTTTCATACTGATTTAATGAGATAAATATTCTGTAAAATAATTTTAAAGAATCAGCAAAATCAGAAGAACTTGTTTTGCTACTGTTTCAGCATGATGCTCTCTCACTATAAACCAATCGAACGACCTCACAGTTGGAAGGAGTGTTGCTGGGGGACCCGGGGACGTGCAGTGTGGACATGTGGCCGGTTCACTATTAACAAACTTTGAATAAACAAGTGATAGCGCTGTGTAACAGTGTGGGTGGGGCTTTGACAAGCCGCGGCTCATTGACTGCAGTTCACTTCTGCTTCGTGATGCTGGATGTACTGAAATTACAACTGAACTCTTACATGAAGCATTGCGTTAGTTCATGCAGGACACGGAACTCATCCGCCCCCAGCTGTAACCGGCTGACAGCCAGCCGATTGAATCATCGCTTCCAATCCGCCACAGACCAATCACAGCCCACTCTCACTTCAAGGAGGTTCATTTAAATATGACTCCCTCCTCACTGACTCTTTCTACATCTCCGCTGTTACAGACCGTACTGCTGACAAAGCTTTGCCTCCCCCACCCTTTCTAGTTCAGACTTCATCTTGCATAGCAAATAGTTGAAATGTATTCAAACTTCACATTTTTTTTTATTACAGGCTCATTCCTGTATACCCGGGGGGGTTGATGCTTGGTGCTCCCCGTTTTGGCTCGGTAGCTGCTGTGCTAATCCGGGGAGCATTTAAAGAGCGCAGCCATCATCACCAAGTTTAACTGTATTTCCATTTGTTGCAATAAATGGTTAAACAATCTCTGACGAGAGTGTTCCTGACTGGAGTTAAAATGCGATGAACGGTTCTTTGACAAGGCTGCAAGCACTTCCAGGGGCCGAGCAATCGGGCCGCTCCGAACGGGAACACGATCCGTGACATCCTCTGAATCATACGGCAGTTCGTACGATGTCTGTTACTCCGCATTTTTCCTATGAAAGTCCAGCAACACGTGTCCATTTCCACCTAGTTACAAGCATTACATCTTTTCAAAATAAACTTCTGTCTCCGCAGTAAATAACTAAGTTAGGTTGAGGCTACAAAACTACTTGGTTAGGTTTAAGGAAAAGATCGTGGTTCGGGTTAAAATAACTTTGGGAGCACACAAGTTACGTGACGAAAACATGAACCTTGACTTCTTGTTTCACACGGGGACAAAGATGGCTGAAAGATCAGTGTTTGTTGGACCCATTTTTTTTGTTTTAAACACAAACACACACAGAAGTTATGTGACAACTAAATTGAAATAAATTGAAAACGTTGACTTCTTGTTACACGTGTGGCACGAACAGCGGTGCAAGACCATTTTTTGTTGGACCCATCCATCTCTGATCCCGCCCTGTGTGGATCTTATTACCTACTGGTTCATGATTACGTGAATTACATACAAACTGATATTGTGGGATATCTACAAATTACAGCGCATTCATTTTCCTTGGTAAAGCTCTGAGCGCTGTATGAGAACAGCCTGAGTATAATTAATCAACATCAGCAGAGGCAGATGACTCATTTACATTTCTCCTTTGGTGAAACCCTTATAAACTATTTCGAGCTTCAAGCCGTGGTGGAATGACCACTTGTCTGAACGAGTACTTGATGAAGCTGATACACAATATGGAGGTTGAACGGTGGTTGCTGGCTTCTCGTGGGGGAGGAGGAGAGAGAGCAGCTATCGGCTCATAACGAGTCCAGCCAACTCAGCAGGCTCTGACAACAAAATTGGCAATTTGCTTCCTCTCTGTAACGTCTGGGTCGAGAGGTCGATTGGCTGGCAGACACCCATGATCGAATCAAGATAACCAAGCCACGCAACACTACCCAGTGACTCCTGCAGGCCTGCGAATTAACAACCAGACCATGTTTGATCAATACCTGGAAACCATCATATCGCCGAAAACATTTAGAGGCTCCATCTGATGGCTGTAATTCAATCCGAGTGCTTTAATGGCGCCTTTTGGGCGCTTTTTAAAAGCACATTTCACCAGAGAGCGCATTATTTGCTGTGCACAGTTCGGTAGATTGAAGATCTGCCATCTGCTTTCCTTAATAGAGTCTGACCTCTCTCATTTGAGCTATCAGCAGAATTGGCAATTTGCTTCTCGTCTGAACCATCTGAGTGCAGAGGTCGATTCATTTCACCTCCTCCCGATGGAGCCGTGCCACGTACGCCCAGCGATAGCGACTGAGAGGAGAGGAGGTGCTGATTTAGATTAGACCTGGAAGAACTGGAAGTGTCCTGGCTCTGCAACAATAGTGTCTTCAGAGGTATGACAGAGCAAATTACCCTTTTTAACAATATTCAAATGACATAGTAGGTTGTTTTGTCAATGCTTTCCCGAACCAATAAGAGAATTCCATTAATGCTAATATGGTTAAAAGTTGTGATTTGGTTGACACAGCTTATCAGACCAAGTTGGACCAGGTTCCAGTCTGGACCACTGGGCTCTTAATCCTACTGAGAATGTGGCTTTTCAAATGCAGTCCATTCACCGGGTGTTTTAGCACCGTGTATTCTCTTTTTTCAGTTAAATGATGTGCTCCTTTTCTGAATGTCAAGATTAAGATCAATCTTTTTTACATTTATAAAAATAATCTGTCGCGTCAAGAAGGTTCAGTTAAGTTCAGCCGCGTAGCTGTGGTGGATCGGAGTGGATCTGGGTCCACCCACTTGGCACTGGGCCCACCAGAACAGGTTTCCCTTTTTTGCTGGATCATTAATTGATCAGTCAATGAAGCTTGACTATGAACAATGTAAATAAAAAACTCTTGTTTGTTGAATCTTGTTTAGGCTTCCCGATAAGCACCATTTTTGGGAGTTCCAGGGCATTTCTCAAATGCCGAATGTGTTGCTGTTGCTCCTGACAGCAGCTGTTGAAAACAGAAATCCTTGAATTTTACTTTATAGATTTTAAATAAATACTGTTTATACTATCTACGCCAGCCATGTTTGTGCTTCTTTCCCCTCTTTCCATGTGGTTGATTGCTGTTGCGTCTGTCGGCTGTATGTGTGTGAATATGTGGCCTTTAATCCGGGCTATGCAACAGTGTTAATGTTCGTCTTGTTGGTATCTGTAACGTTACCTCTGATGATGATAATGATGATGAATAAAGCTGTATGAATTAACTGTGGTAGTTTTAAGGGCCTATTTGGTTAGTATATGTGTTTCACTACCTATTACGTAGCCTATGATTGCTCTTGGACAGGCTTGACCCCCCTGACTTTGTTCCGATCCGCTCTGTGATTTCTGCCAACGCCACTGGTTAAGTCTAGGGAACGCTTGCCTCTAACAACCCTTGTCTCCTACAAAGTTATATTCCCCTACAACTAAACCGCACTCTCACTTACGTCTCTAAGGAAACGTATTTTCTCCTGGATTACGGTCACAATGTTAAACAGCTTGAATCTCTGGGTTAACATTGTAAATTGAAACAAAACAAAGCGAAAAATGCTCCAAAACTACTTGGTCGCGGTTTACCTTAAAATAACTACAAAATTCGAACAAAAGCACTTTGTGTTGTTTAGGTCACAGTGCTTCAGAGTCCTGGGTGTTGCCCTGTGTTTTTTAACCGACCCACCACCCCGAACCTCCTCCCGAGGAGAACTTCAGCTAGAAAGTGGTTACAGTGGGCACCTTGAGTTATATCGCTAGTCCGACCCTCACACACCTCAGTCTGTCTCCATCACCTGTCAGTCGTCCCGATGAGCGGTACAACGTGAGTTTGAGCCACCTGGAGAGCTTAACCAGACAATTGAGGGATTTAGACATTGACATACCGGGTCTGAGACATCGTATCACATGTCTCTTTATTCATCGTTTGGATGTTGTATGTTGGAACTTTGTGTTTTTTTTTATGTCAGGCTGCAGCATCAGGTAGGCACAATGCTGTGATGAAAAGAACACTGGAGAATATTTTACACCCTGACAGACCGAGCAAGAGCACGAGATCGAGACGTAGAGGACAAAAGAGCGTGGTAAAGAGAAATGCCTATGTCGACACAATCACAGTCTGTCCTGCTCAACCCCGCTGTTCATTCTTTATCTCCCTCTTACAGACAAGCACACTAATGTACAGACACACACACACACACACACACACACACACACACGCACACACACACACACACACACACACACACACACACACACACACAGGTTTTACAGCAGAGACCCGTACAGACCCATCTAGTGAAGCGTGAAAAAAACATACATAAGATATTGATGCAAACTGGGGTTTTTTTGTGCAGAGACCACCTGCACTCACAAACAGAGAGCCTTGCCGTGGCGTCATGTTGAAACACAGAGTGTATGAATACAGAGACAGAGAGCAGCAGGACGGCAGAGGAGACAGGAAGCCCTCGATTTCAGGAACATCTTTCTGTTCAAACCTTGATCTACCCGGGGCGCCAGAAGAGTTTTCTACCATCGGCGGGGAGAGGAAAATGAAATAATGAAAAAATCTCCTCCTCTCTGTCTCTCTGTCTCGTTCTCCTTGATGCTATTTGGAGCACGAGGAACATCATGAGTTCTGTTAGCGCCTTCACATCTGCTTGTGCTGTCACTGGCAAGAAAAGTTGCTCACTCGACTTCCTAATATGTATCGGAATTCATACTTTATTATTCAATCATTGTAGTTTTTTTTGTCTTTTTTGGCAACATTATTTGAACTTTAGGCAAAAAGTTTGGGAGCAGAGAATAAGGGAAGAATATTTATGAGTTTATCCTCAGAGGAATGGAGTGTGAGCGTTAATTAAGAACAAGATAACAATCTGCATTCAGTGTTGCCGGATCGGGCTGGTTTTTCACTCGTAGTTGTAATTCAGTTGGATTGGGATTTTCAAAAATTTGCGAATGGCACGAATGGTGCGATTGATGCTAATTCTCGCCGTTCGCGCCATCGCCAATTCGCATCACTCCAGTCTCATCGCATCTGTGCATAGACTTTGTATGTAATCTACTCACGCAAATAATTTGCGCCGCGTTTCATGCAAATGCACCTTTAGCCTTTCGAGTAGTAGACACTGAAGGTGTGCGCGTGGTTAACGTTGTGAAGTGGTCGCAGTGAGGTTCAGGCAACAAAACCACTCAGGGTTAGAATAAATGGTTTAGCTTAGAAGCAGTGAGTGTGCTTGTAATGTAACGTACACACTACGGCTGTAACATCATGTGACTCCATGGTGTAGCGTGACAACGTCATCAGTAAAACACACGTTTTTCTTTTTGCAGCTCCTTTTGGAAAGTTGTTTTTTGAGTCCTTATCACTGTTTAATATGTCAAACATGCAGTTTGGGAGAGATGTGACGTTGTTGGTTGAGGACACTGTTGAGATAAGGATTAAAAAAAAATGCAGTTTTGCACTCTGTATATGTGTCTGCTATTTTATCCCTTAAGAGCTATTTCACTGGAAGGAGCCGGTAAAGTGACTGACTGTCAGTGATCAAAGTGAGACGATATGAATAAATACTGCAGCATGAATTCATAATGAGCAGAACCAGACTCAATAACACACAAAAAGGTGGAGAAATAACAGCAGGAGGTTTATGCTCAAACACGACCCTTCATGTGTCACTGCTGTCCGTCAACGTTCCTGCCATAACCTTCAACATGCAGACAGTAGGAGCCGGGTATCAAACCGCCAACCTTGTGGTTAAAGAACAACCTGCTCTGTCTTTTGTCTTTTGTGGCACTGTGGTCCCCGTTAGCTCTACAGTAACACGACTGTTGTCCTGGCGAGGTTGTACCACTAGGGGCCCTTCTGATTTTCCAGTTTGTGCACCCTCGATTATTTTCCTCGCCCCCTCTCTTCGCGTCTTAGTCCCACCCACGCTCAACGTGATCTCATCTTTACTCCTCAAAATATGCCACTCGGGTAGTAGTGCCCAAGTGGCAAAATATGAGGATCTGGACACATGAGGTTTGTGTGTGTGGTAAATGTTGTAAAACTGTCACAGTTGGGTTTAAGCAACAAAAATACTTGGTTCAGGTTAGAAAAAAAGATCCAAAGTTTGGTTTAAGATACGTACGTCTGTTACATCCTGTGACATAAAGTTTTGGTTTCACTTGGACACGGACACCTGGGTGAAAGTCCTGTGTTTGTTCAACACATTCTCACTCCCAACTCGTCAAATACTGACACTGGCCAGTGTCAGACAGGCTGAATGTGATAGTTTTACACTCAGCACTGACACAAAGTGGGATTAAAAAAAGAACGGGAAGAGTGAAGGAGAGGAGAGGAGAGGAGAGGAGAGGAGAGGAGAGGAGAGGAGAGGAGAGGAGTGGGTAGAAGAGAAGATTATTTCTGGTTTTTAGGAGTGTGGGAGAGGATTCGCTGAAAGGAAAGTCTTCTCCATTAAGGAGATGATTTCAATCACAAACGGGTGGAACAAGTTCTGTAGCAGAGATTGTCGCATGGATTCATCGCCCATACAAATTATGAAATGTACAGATGTCTGAGTTGGACTGCTCACCATGTGTGCTGTCAGATTCAAGGAAAACGCCCTCCAGCAGTTCCTCTCATGTGTAAGCCTGCTGTTACAGGCCGTGTGTCCGCTGGGAGTCTCTCTCTCACATTCTGTATCTGGTTTGTTTGTTATTGGAGAGGACACACACACTGACTGAGCACCGAACACGATACTAGTTGGCTTTTAGTTCACGTCACTGTGAAATGTGGTTTCAAAAGTGGCGAGGGTTGAGAACCCTTTATCTCCTTCAACCTCTCCGGGTATCGAGTTTCACTATCACACAAAGTTTAACCACGACGAGCTCCAAATCCACTAAATACAGCCTGAACATGAAGAACGTCTCAAACCACTGATGAGTCTACGGAGCAGAGGCGGATAGTTGTCGGACCCCGGTCAGAGCTGTGTGATGCTACGCTATGACTGGCTGGTCTGCCTTTGAGGGGCGGGGCTTAGCAACGCTGTGTGAAAAGCTTTCCTTTCTACCTTCTTAGTGGGCCCCGTACCCCAACATGTTTGAGTTATGTGATGTACGTATAAGACCATCCGGGTGGTATACAGCAAGTTGTGTTTTCGCCTCTTATTTTCATAAAGTAATATATTGCGATATATCGTATAGTACCGCATGGTGTGTGCCAATTCACAGCCCTAATTTATATTGCATTTAACTTAACACATGAATAGGACCGACAGAAATAACGCAAAACACCAACACCTGGAATAATCAACAGGTGGAAGTTCTGCAAATAGGCTTCTATCTTCACCACTTTGTCGTATTTTAAGATTTCAGATCGTCTCTTTCCATCAGCTGCTTTTCCTTCTGGATATCATCAACTCGTATCATTTTGTCTTGTGCACTTCTTTGCTCTTATTGCAAATCCTGTCTGCATGCCAAATGTCACCTATGGGACGATGAGCTTTTCAGATTTACGCTCTGAGGAAAACCGTTTGAGGCTCAGCATGAAAAGTTGAAGCAGAAATCAGGCTCGTGTGTTATTGTTGGAACAACACTGGAACACAGCTGCCGTCCCTTTCTCTGTGCCATTTAAAAAATGAAAATAAAAAGGCCCAGGGAGGCGTGGCGGTGGTCGGTCGTTGCATTGTGGGATTGAAGCAGCAGTGGGTGCTGTTGCTGTTGGGTTGCATCAGATGTTTGAAACGGCCAAAGGGACACTTGGAGAAGAGGGGCGATGTAGGGAAAGGAAGGAAGAAGGACAGACGGATATGCAAGGGGGGATGGAGATGGAGGGGGGGGGAGTAGATAAGGAGATGATGGGATGGTTCAACAAGAGCACAGAAGAGGAGAGGAGATAAGAGAGAGAAATGAATGTACTGTCTTGAGAAAGAAGATGTAGATCCATCTATCTCTCTGTCATCACAGCTTCGTCCTCTTTGTGTTCATACATCCACATCAGCTCACTAATATTTGCTCACATCTGTGTTCCGGTCCCGTAGTCTAGATGTTTGCCCACCGGTGTTATACTCATGTACGAGTTTCCCACAGTGTTTGTCTTCCTCTGTTGTGCTGTGGTTCAATCTGCCCGCGCGATTGAATCCCGCCGTTGGTGCTGCTGTTTTACAACGTGAAGAGAGTCAATCAATCACTATGGAGGCAAAGATAACAGAAATCGCAACATTTCAATGAAAACGGGAAGCTGGAGTTGCTTCATCGTATCTTTGACTGTTTCATTGGGAATTTAAAGCCCCCGTGTGTGTGTGGCATTTATACGTGATCGCAGTATCTTTCAGCGTATTCTGATGGCAGATTGCTTTTTGTTGGCGTAGTTTAATGCTTACTGCAGTGTTATTTTTGGGAACTGTCACTGGGAGTCGCATAAGTCTGAAATGAAACTATTTATGAAAACCAAACCTTGACATATTTACACTCATAATAATCCCCTATTGTTACTCTGGCAATGGAAGACACTGTCTTTTTGAAAGGAATAGCAAAGAATGCTTTTTGTGAGTTTGGAAGAGTTGTCTTTATTTTTATACGACCACTGGAGGGTGCAAGAAAGAAGAAGAGTGTGGCAGACAGCGAAGAATCACATACTTTCTCTATCTTTCTCCTTCTCTCTTCCATTTAGAAATGAAGAGTGCAGAGCAGCTCTGGGATTCCCTCACCTCCATAACCACCTACACACACACACACACACACACACACACACACACACACACACACACACACACACACACACACACACACACACACACACACACATACACACACACACTCCTCAGAAGCTCCCACTTCCTTTTTGCTCTCCTCGTTTCTCGTCTATTATCCCTCCACTATCACCCTCTCTCTCTCTCCTCCACCTGAATAATAAAACACGGCTGCGACTTCCCCTCTTAATGGTTCACTTAAGACCTTTTTAACCCTTTAACTAACAGCGCAATGACTCCCTGTGAATCTACTGGAGGAGTTAAAATGAGCATCATTTAATTTGCAGAGTACATTAAATGGCCGCCTGTAAAGGAAGAGGACTGGGTTCAATCAGAGTTCCAACATTCACATCTAGTACTTTTCAATGTACAAACGTACGATGTTATTAATTATATTATATCAAAATATATCTAATGTTAATATCAAATGGGTCTGGAATTGAGGACAGCAGATTGTACAATTAGGTGAACAGAAACGTTCACCCGTTGGTTTGTGGACTCGGTTTTGAAGCCTGGAGTTCGGCATTTTAGCCGTCGCCATCCTTTGATTTTGTAACCAGAAGTGACGCGATAGGGTTGAGCTAAATAACTGACTGTAGCCCCGTCCCTAAAGCATCCCCTGCTTTATGGTCTGTTTGACTCTAAATGGACCATCATTTACTAAATGAACATCATGCTGTATTGAAGAAGACTTGAAACTAGAGATTGAGACCATAAACTCATGTTTACAATGTTTACTGAGGTAATAAATCAAGAGAGAAGTAGAGTCATTTTCTCATAGACTTCTATACAACCAGAGGAGTCGCCCCCTGGTGGTCATTAGAGAGAATGCAGGTTTTAACTTCCACATCGACTATTCAGACCGCTGTTATTTAGAAGACTTGAAACTAGTAGTTTGGTTTTTATCATACAATACATTGTAGTTTTGTGCTAAAGGGCAATCCACACCGTTTTTACCTCAGCTTTTATTTGAACATAAATACAGGGAGTATAACAATTAATTTGTGTTCATAAGAAAAACAATGATTAATAAACAAAAGAGATGAATTAAAAAAAAAATGAAAGTATTTTTTATCAGTAAATAAAGATTACCATTTAAAACACATTTTCATATCATACAAATGATAATAAAGCCAAAAGAACCAGATTCACTAATTTGTCCGAATAGATTTGTTTGACATGTTCACTTCATTCACATGTTTCAGTGAACCTTGTTCTCTGAATGCTGCTAATCCACGTTCGCCTTGATGTGTCACTGACGCGATGATGTCACAGGAAGAGGTTGGGCTAAATCCGTCATCACTGCTCCCTATTGGCTGATGGACCGCTTTTGTACTCCACATATCCCAACACTGATGTGATGCTGTTTTTAGTGTTGAGATCTGAAGATGTGGCCTAGATTCAAGACTCTCTCTCTCACACACACACACAGACACACACACACACACACACATAACTTATCAAACATCCACATATCTAGACCACACTTGCATGTGCACACACACACAGATGAGTACCCAAAAAACAGACACATGCAACACACACTCGCACAGAACACAGATGCACACGTGCACAAAAGGCCAACATGCACACACCATGCAGGCATAAACAACTGCACCCTCATGCATGTATGCAGATGCTCATTGAGAGCACAGCCACAAAGAGAAAATAAACACACACACACACACACACACACAGTGGGTGGGAGGAGAGCTTTGGGTGCATACACTCTTTTGAACATATGTGTGTGTGTGTGTGTGTGTTTATGTGTTGGTGTCTACAAACACTGAGCCTCGTGCTCTGAGATTATAACTCATTTCCATTTCTGCCAAAAACTGAAGAGGAAGAGCAGGGAAGGGAGGAAGAGGAAGATGGGTGACCCCAAATCAGAAATAAAAAACACAAAAAGAGAGGGAGTCAAAGGAAAGACACAGGAAGTGAGGATGAGAAGTGAAAAAAACATGAACCGTGACTTATTGTTTCACACGGGGAACGACCAGCGGTCTCCAGGTTTAAAGAGCATTGTTTGTTGGACCCATTATTGTTTTTGTCAGCATGTGGACAAAATCCAGATCATTTATCAAACGCAGGTCTCCATCATCTTCCTGCCGCAGACTTCCTCTCCCGAGGAGGAAACAAAGGGAAGAGGAGACGAGGAAATGGGGCTGGATCTCAGCTGAGCCCTGCTGTCTGAGTCCTGTTGAATGTATTTGATACACTTTCATTTTTTAAGTCTTTAAGAATTTAAACGATCATGTTTAAATGTGAATTCGCTTTTTAAACATGGCGTTTTTTCTTCGCGGCTATGCTTTAAATAAACAAAACAAGTGTTTATCCACCATGTGGACGGACACATGGGCTGTGCTGAGGTAGAGCGGGTCGTACTTCAACATGAAGGATCGGGGGTTTGATCCCCAGTCCTGATGGAGACCTTGCACGGTAGCCATCAGCGTATGAACGGATGTGAATGGGTGAATGACACGGAGTATTAAAGTGCTTTGAGTGGTCCGGAAGACAAGAAAAGTGCACACAGCTCAGCTGCATCCATTCACAAAAGTCAATTTTAAAAGACAAGTGTGACCGCGGCCATAAAGTCACCATCTAAAGGCCACGAGACAATGAAGTTTGAGGCACTTCTGCTTTGGCTTCACTTTACAGAAGGTATTGACATACAGGTTACTCAATAGAAATAGATTTTTACTCTATTTGTCCGAGGTGAACCAAATGGATGCTGACAGCAGAACGTCAGTACTTTAGCGTTTGATGAACACTTGAGAAGTAATGTTCAGCACATTCTAGTTCTCAGTATAATACGTACTTAACTTAGTGTGTGTGTGTGTGTGTGTCAGCTGAACAGAAATAACAGTAATCATCGTCTCGTGTGTATGTGTGCATTTCCACAGAAGATTAAGCTAATGAGAGCAGAGCAGAGTTAATCCAGCCACAGCACTCTTCTCTAATGCCTTACACAGACCTCACACAATGCTGTGTGTGTGTGTGTGTGTGTGTGTGTGTGTGTGTGCTGGATCAGTAATGGTACGAGGGTGATGGTAACAGTCGACTGAGCAACTAACTTCTCTCTCTCTCTCCTGGAATGTGTGACCCCACCATCATTAAGTTTAAAGGAGAGCGAACCACGACAGACTTCATAGAGAACCTAATTACTCTGTGATAACATCAATACGAGAAACCCAGCATGCAAACTGCTGATCTTATACATTTATAATTAGAGTATCTAGAGTGTTACTATTCTCTGTTCAGGCTGGTCTCATCCAGCCTTCGTGGCTTTACCTCTAAAAAATGAATGCGCTGTAATGTGTAGATATCCCACAGCATGATTTAGTATTTAATTCATGTGATTATGAACAAGGAAGTATGAGGACCGGCTGGTTTCCAGGAGAGGAAAGTGACTGTTGTTGTCTCGGTATTTGCTTTTCTCAAATTTACATGATTCACATGTTTGTGAGCCAACTGTGGTTTTGAGTATAGAGCAGAAACCCCTCGGCTGGTTCGACGCCAAAACGCCTGTTAATGTAACAGGATGCCAGGATTTGGCTGCTTTTTTAATACCCTGCATAAATCAATATTTGTATTCTCCGTGTGTTGCATAAACCGCTCTGTGGAGTCCAGGGCACATTCAAACTTGTATCTATAGATGTCTGATGAATAAGTGTGCTGCGCTGGCCTGAGAGAGCTGACTAAACAAGCTTAGACTTGGCTTTACGGGGGCTTACAGGGGGGGGGGGGATGCCTGACACATCAGCATTGTGTGCGTTAGTTAAACTCACACCTTCCAAAAAAAGCTGACTTGTTAAGGTTGCCAGGTTTGAATTTTAAAGTGCTGTGTTCATCTTTTATGTAGCGAAGAAGCAGGAGGGCGATGTGCGCACACAAGTTAGTATCGAAAGGAACCTTTTTTCCTCAGTAACTAAAGGATTTCACATTCTACGACACACATACAGTGTTTTAGCAAAGCATGACATAACCTTGAACTGGTAGCGGCCAAAGTGCCCAAAGTTTCTTCTGTTTGAATGTACTCAGGTTGGTGGTAATTTGTTTATCCTTATATTTTCACGCTGCGTTGCATTATGTGATGCACTGAGCAGTCATATTGGCTTGTTGCTGTCCTCTGTGGACGCTGTTGCAATGATTTATGTAACAAGCATTGGACTGCTCGGGTATTCATTCCTGCATTAAAGCGATATTTGCTTAAAGTGAAGCAATTAGGGGGAATATAGCGACACAGAGGTGCATGCTTCAAACTCAAAGGTGAATGAATGAAAAAAAAAAAGGATTATAAGCCACGAGTGGTTTCACTCCTCTACATTTCATCACAGTTGTGTGTCACGTTAGCTCGGCGCAACACGTTTCTGTCCTCCGTGCTCTGCGCTGTGTGGACCAATTAAGTGGAGAAGCGTGGCGCTCCAGTGGCTCTCTGCACTCTGAGTGTGTTGAAGAGTGATGAAGTGCGCCGGCTATACGCAGCAGCGCTGTTGCACACAAGAGACTCTAATAAGAACCAGACAATGATGCAGCTGCATTCTACGCTTAAATGTCTTTCATCAACTTCCTGCCGCTCTGTCTGTTTGAGGTCATCCCTGTTTCAGTCCAACAGCCCAGCAAATATTAACCAAAGCTCTGAAATATGGAGACCGTCACCAGAAAGACGACAGCTTTGATCGAGTGCTTTCTGTTAGAATTAAGAGGAAGTGGCGTGATGTTTGGAGAATCACTAAACCTCTCGGGATGGGAATCAAGAACGGGTTCCTGAGCATTCCATTCCTTGAAATGACCTCCGTGACCATGGATTCCTCTTATTGGTGCTTTCCTACAGTGGCACCTGCCAACATATCCGGTACGGTTTGTATATCTTACGAAAAGTTTCTCATTTGTCGTACATTTTCCTACAAAAGTCCAGCAATACGTGTCAACTTCCGCTCGTTACACGCACACGTTCCTTTCAAAGTATTCTTTAGGTTAACTTACTTTAGTTAGGTTTAGGCAACAAAACTACTGAGTTAGTTTAGGAAAAAATCGTGAACTACTTAACAAATAGATCGTCATTTGAGTTAAAATAACCATGGAAGCATACGAAATGCAAGTTATGTGATAAATAAATCTACGTTTCACATGGGGAACAAACAGCGATAAATTATTACTTTAATCATTTGAATTGTTTTTATGCAAATAATAAACAATTGAGTTATTACAGTAACGAAGTGAAAAGGATAACAATTAGTTTACACTGACTTCACAGCAGTTCAGGATGGTGATGAAAAACGACCACCCAGCGATTTATCGGGGAACCAATTAAGAACTGGAGGGACAACGGGAGGCATTGATTAAAACCTTAAAGGTTCCTTATAAACCTCTGAGAGGCGACGCTGGTTGTTCAGAGTCTTACTTCGGTTTATTTTAGGTTTGACTTTGAACATGTCCTCCCCGTTAAAGTAGTTTTAGTAGTCCAAACACACCCAAACCATAAACGGCATGTCAGAAAAGAAACTTCTCTACAACTTGTCTTCGACTTTTTGTGTTCTCTCTCTCTCTCTCTCTCTCTCTCTCTCTCTCTCTCGCCCTCTCCCCCACAGGCAATTTAACATTTAGTTTGTGTTGTTGTGTAGGCAGATGTTTGAGTGGATGTTTTTCCAGTGCCCTCTGCTCATGTGTGTGTGTGTGTGTGGGTGTATTCTATGCCTGCAAATTTTTCGGAGGATGTGCGCACAACTGTGCTCGTGTGTATATGTGTGTGACGCACTATCTCTGTGTGTGTGTGTGTGTGTGTGTCTCTGACGGATACGAAGTAACGAGAGCCAAAAACAAGAGTGTGTTTACAAAGTAATGCTTGTGTGAGTCCCGTTTGTGTTTTTTCTTCTTCTTTTGATTATTGCATACGTGCAGCAGTGTGTGTACATACAGTATGTATCATTTGCACAGTGTGTGTGTGTGCTTGTGTAAAATGAAGTGGAGGAGATTGCCAGTAAGGGAATCATAAATATGGATCGGTTGCTCTGCTGCGGATGGATTGAAATGCCAAAGAGAAATGTGTATCTCCCTCAAAGTCCTGCAGGGAGCTTCTATCTCCAGCAGCTCTGGTTTGTCTCTTCTGCTCAGTTTACTCTGATCCAAGAATCTCCAGCGGCTGCTGGCGCTAATTTGTTTTCTTATTTTGCAGCCTGAAATTAGCGAGAGAATAAGAAAAACCAAAAGGTGGAATTATTAATAGTTAATCTTCGTGTTGACAATTAGCCCAACAATGTTGAGATTCCACCTCCGATGGAGAACAGCACAAAGCCGCTTCCCTGAACTCTGCATCATCCAGAGTCCTACTAGGTACATTTATCGGTGAGATATTCAATTATCATTATATCACAACTTCGTCATCACAATATTACTTTTTTGAGTTCTCAGAGAACACAGATATGCGGGTCAGAAATCTTCCTAACGGTCCGGTCGGTTTATATCATTTAATAAAAGATGAAGGTATGACTGACGTGAATATGGTGCCAGATGCACATTTAAAGAGGTTACTTCCCCAAACAGAATCACGCCTACACGTGCGTTGACTCTGCAGATAAGTATCTACAGGAGAATACAGGATGACTGAGAGCAATATTTTTAATTAGCCAAGAAGTATCCACCGTAGCAGAACATTGAGCCAGTGTGGAAGTGTGCGTTTCCTCTAATGTCTGCTCGATGTCACCCATTAAAAAAAAGGTCAACATCTTCTTAATATATCTATTTATTTCACTAGTCATTATGGTCTCAATTACCAGTTTCATTTCCCCCAGTACGTGTGCCGTGTAATTATTTCTTCATTAATGAGATCATTCCGTTTCTATAGGGATGGTGGTGTTTTCTGTCTGGTGGGTATTTGATTGACAGCTGATATTGACACCGACTGTGCTGCTCCCTGTCATCCGTTTGTATAATAGACCATTCATTGGAAGCGTGCGTGACTTGTATGGATCATTTGTAGAAATGAGTCATCAGAATCATAATGATTTTAAAAAAGCCTGCATACCTGGTGCCCTTCCTGTTTAGCGGAGCTCAATATCTGACTGCCTACTGTTGTTATTTTAGCACACTTCTGTACTCTAAAAGATTATATTGTATTTTAAAATAATAGTGATCAGATCAGATCACTGTTATGTATATGTAAAGATTTCCTAGTTCAGCCAAACCCGCTAAGAATCAACACCCAAATCGACGAAAATGTTGATACTGAACATTTCCGTTAAATATTCACAGTGAAGGTATTTCGTTTGTTTTCCACAAAAATATCTGATCTTGCAAACAAATATCCACTCGTAGCAAACTAAACAGTGTGGTTACCATGAGGCTCTCCCAGCTTGGTTCAGGTTAGAGAAAGATCACAGTCTTTGTTTTATACAGTGAAGGTTAGTGGTGACATTAAAGCTACTACGAGGAACTTTAGCTTTGTGTTGATTCTGGCGGTCCCTGTGGACTAAAGCGGTAGTGTTTCCGAGCAGCAGTCTCCCTTTAGAAAACTTCTCGTTTTACTGCAGCAGGTGTCTTGACAGTCTGCTCCAGTCAGTCCTGGTTCTGGTCTCTTCCCTCCTATTCGGCCTGGGTCTCCAGCAGCGTGGTGTCGGTGTTGACTCCGGGCGGAGCAGCGAGGTGGGCGGAGCCTCTCCACCTCCCGCCGGAACTGTGACTGCAGGTCAAAGGGAACAGCGAAGCCAGATCTGTGGTTTCCCCATTACCAAATATGAAATATAAGCCTGTATGTGATAAAAAGACGGCTTGAATTGATGCAGAGGCTGAGCATGGAGGGACACTGGCATATTGATTCCTCTCTTCTCTCGCAGTGATTCTCTGAATATGAATTGAACCAAGCTGGAAAATAGACACGTTGTACCTAAAATAGACCGTTGCTGTGTGGAGTGTTGGGTCCATCGAGTGTAACACGCTTGAGCAAAAAACTGCTTTCTTGCAAGAGTCTGCCAACAACGCGAGAGCACGTAATGCTGTGACACATTCCAAAACATATTAAAAATGATATGAAATAATTAAGGAAAGCGTCTTCTCTGATCTGTTGCCCACAGTTTTCTCAACTTCCTGCCTCTTCACGGCTTTGGTGTCTTCTTCCATGTCAATTAATCGCTTCGTCTTCTTCCCTCCTTTTCTCAATCTCCTCTTCATTTCGGCCATTCCCCTTCACCTCCTCCACCTCCTCCACCCCCTCCAGTTTGAACACACCTCCACCTCCTCGGCCCTCGTGCTTCACATCCTCATCGCGCTATTCTTCCCTTCCTCTGCTGAGCCCAGCCATTTGCTCCTTTGATCTCAGTCATTTTTGCTACAGCTTACCCTTCAACCCCTCCACCCCCTCAACACTGTTACCATGACGCTGAGAAAGAGAGAGACTCACATAATGCAGGAAAGAGAGAGAGAGGGAGGGAGAGAGAGAGGGAGAGGGAGGGAGAGAGAGGTGGATTGTAAGAATTTGGAGCCCTGCAGAATATGATTTGGAGCGAGGGAGGTTAAAACGAGCCGGTGTGGAGATTAGTGTTGGGGGGGCGAGAGATGGCAACAGAGAAAAGTGACAAAGAAGGGAGAGAGAGGAATAAACCAGAGAGACGGGTATAGACAAGTCGTATTATTTTCACCGTGAAGAAGTGAAATAGATAAAAGAATTAATCGCTGAAGAAAAGAAAACTGTCTTTTTTATTCATTTTTTCTTATGGTAGGAAATGATAAAGGAAGAAGAAGCACTTTAGCTTGACTGATAGAACGAAGCATTCTCATTCATTTGAATGGAGTCAGTCAATCGGCACTATTGGGCTCAGGCTGAAAGTTGAACACGGCTTAACTTTTTCTGCAACGCAATGGCCAATCAAATACATGCAAGCGCATATTCTCGGTAAATGACTTTGTAATGTGAACGCCGTATTTCTACTCTTTACCTTGCTGGATGGATGAAACGATGACGTTATTGCTTTTTCCAGGGTTTAAAAGGAGCGTTGTGAGCCGATAAACCTTAAAACGCAGGAATCTGTTATTCCAAGTGGACTTCCTGGATTGTGTTTCATTGTCTCATTGGTACCTTAAACAACTCGCCCCCACCAAGGCAGCCTAAGTCTGACTTCCTGTTATTACATTTACAGCTCCAACTAGTGGTGCAACAGATCCGAAAAACCTTGTCACGGATCGGAGTCACGGATCGGATCGGCACAAAAGAAAAAATTGAGCAAATATAACTTTTAGAGATCTCATTTTTTTGCTGCCAATTGCCGATCATTGATGCTCCATATTGGCAGATACAGATCCCTTTGTTGTTTGAGTCTAGCAGCTGGTCTACATGGCTCCAGACTAATTTCACAAATGATGAGGACATAAAAGACTATATTCTTCTGGATTAAAAACAAATCTTGTCATTAGCAGTTTTAATGATGTGTTATAAGCAGCTAGTGTAAACAGGTCATCATTCATCACTAATATCTATTTATGTTGTTGTGAAAACGGCTCCTTCAAACAACTGGATCTATTCAAGTTTCTCCCCAACACTTAATGTTACGAGATTATATCCAAACACATCATGATAACGTCATAATTTACCTTCACCCAATTATCATTTATACTGAACAGAGCCTGAACGCATCGTAATGTAACTGAACGGAACCTTCGATCGT